>NW_025780758.1:0-46245 GCF_021130785.1 Homalodisca vitripennis
GACTGAATAAAATTAATACTACATAAATATAATGTAGATTTCATCATTGCTAAAAGTAATAAATTCATATGAAACGCCAACATAACAACACATTCAAAGGGGGTTATAAATTTAAATTTTATTAACATGTGTTTTAGTGCTTTATGTTTGATCCATTAAAAGGCAAACACTGGAAAATTTAAAAATATTTACTGGCTTTTTAGGCGTGATGTTTTGTTGTGTAAAGACCTCTCTCTCACTAGCCAAAAAGTCCACACCCTTTTGGCAGTATTAGCCAGTGGAGGGGGCGGTCTCCTGTAGCCATTTCATAAAACTTTATCAAATGAATTTGTAGTTTATTGAATGAAACAGAAGCCTCCGTACTCTTCATTCTTATCTGAAAAAACTGTTTAACTATTTACACTTGGATGAAAAGCTTTATTTCCTCTTGGGGAAGCTTGGAGATTGAAGAGTCCAAGGTCAAATGATGTACCAGTACGTGAGTGTACCTGTTAACTACTCATAATAAGTAGTGATCATCTTTCATTAGTAATTTAAAGGGGTATTGACCTAAAACAAAATAAACCTAGTGAAATCGCCAAAAAATCATTATTGCATTGTATTACTAGTTAAGCTATTATTTGCTGTGAAAAAAAATGTCATTTCTGTCTGTCCTGTCTGCTATGACTATATCGAAAAGAAAATTATTTGTAAATTTGCATGAATCTTAACTTTTTTAAAGTACAGTACACATAATATCGATATGGCTGCATTCTAAATTTTATGCAATTTTGCTGGGCGTCAGTGAAATCTTATAATTGTAATGACAGTAATGAGGAAAAAAAGGTCTTTAGATACATTTGTAAACAAACAAAGTCGGTGGCAGGATTTGGTTTCTGCACTATCATTGCGTTTGTTATATCTCCTTTATAGCTCACTGGAACACTTCACTTCTTTTGAACCCCCTGCTACGAACCGACTGGATGAATACAATTTTTTAAGGTGTCATATGAAAAGGAAGATAATCTACGAGAAAGTTTTCACCTTTTTTTGACTCTATAAAGTTTGCTTAGAATGATAAGTTCTAATAGAATGGATGTTCTATTATCATGTAATGTCTACTCTATGGAATTTTGTTAGTGTAATTTTTGTGTCATCAATTTCCATGTTCCGTATGATTGTACGTCTGTATACACGCCCACATGACATAATCAAGTGTGAAATGAGTTATATATCAGAAATGATGAATGCAACTCAGAAATTAGAAATTCTCTCCGTGGAAATGTCGTAAATACCCGTAAAAGTAAGTTGTACAAATTACAAATTTTAAATAAGCATTTTTTATTGAATAGTTTGTTTTTATTGGTAATTTAATTTCTAATCTATATATAATCCATACTTATTTTTTTTTATTTGTAGTTTTATCTTGACATACAACTTTTAAAGGGGACTTCATTTAGTTCTGCTCTTGTATTCGGTCAATACAATCCAGAGTTTAATATGTTACGTTATGGTTCGGATGGTCATATCTTTAAAATGGCTTCCTCTGATGTAATCCACATAGACTCAGCAGCCTGCGCAGAAGATGTAGTTGCAATATCCCTGCTAGAATTTGCTTGTACGAACCCAAAAAATTTTTGACCCCACACAAGATCCATTTGGATGTAATTATTACAATGTACAAATCTAAATTCAAGTTTCTATTCTCTGGAATGTCAAATTTCCGTTTACATTGCAGACTAAACGGTATGTGCACGTGACTAACCAGATTTATAGCTATATTACAGTTCATTATTCACTTCTAATTCCAAATGGTTTCCTCCTCAAAGATTCTTCTTTTCATGTCAGGGTTTTCTATTAAAGGGGTTTTTCCGTTACTCTTCAAGTTTATGGGGACAAAACTTATTTGGGGAAGTTAAAGAGCAGAATATATTTAAATCGATTGTCGATGAGTTCCATTTTATTGAATTCGAGTACGCGAGTGTAGTTCACCTCGATTTAGATAGGTGACGCCATCGAGTCCACTATCCACAGCCATAACATAAATAAAACCCCAGGTGTAACCTCACCCCCAAAAAAAACCCCCCGTTAGCACCTTGTAGTTTCCCGCGGCGTCTGTCCGCCCGAGTCCGAGCCGCCTGGGATGTCGTTGAGTTACGGTCACCCACATTACCTTATCGGCCCTCTGGTGTAAAGGCATGTGTATAGCATGACCACCGCGCAGTGCGGGAGTTATACTGCACCTGCCCGGTAGCCTGGGAGTCGTGAGTTTTTCAGTCACCCACATTACCATTAATCCGCCCCCTCTGTTTGTAAGGCATGTGTACAGTATGTACACCGCGCTGCAACAAGAGTTTATAATGTCACTTACCCGGCAGCCTGGGAAGACGTGAGTTACGGGGTCACACAACATTACCATATCGACCCTATGGTGTAAGGCTGTGTATAGCTATGTACTCCGCGCAGTGGGGAGTTATACTGCACCTGCCCCCGGTAGACTGGGAGTCCGTGATATACAGTCTCCACTATTACCCATATCGCCCCATATGTTGTAAAAAGGCATGTGTACAGTATGTAACACCGCGCTGCACAAGAGTTATACTCGCATCTTAACCCCCGGCAAGACCTGGAGCCGTGAGTTATACGGTCACAACACATTAACCATATCGCCCCCTCTGGCTGTAAGGCATGTGTACATCATGTACTGCCGCGCAGTGCGGGAGTTATTTACTGCAACTTACCCGGCAAGCCTGGGAGTCCGTGAAGTATAAAGGTCACCACACATTACCCATAATCGCGCCCCCTCTGTTGTAAGGCATGTGTACAGTATAGTATCACCGCGCTGCACAAGAAGTTATACTGCCACTTACCTCGGCAAAGCCTGGGAGTCGGTGTGTTAACGGTCAACCCCACATTACCAATATCGCCCCCTCTGGTTGTTAGGCATAGTGTACATCATGTACTCGGGGCGCAGTGCGGGAGTTTATAACTGCACTTACCTACCCGGCAGCCTGGAGAGTCGTGAGTTACGGTCACCCCCACATTTACCATATTGCCCCTCTCTGGGTGTAAGGCATGTGTACAATCATGTACTCCGCGCAGTTGCGCGAGTTAATACTGCACTTACTGCACTAACCGGCAGCCCTGGGAGTCGTGTGTTACGGTCACCCACATTACACCATACTCGCCCCCTCTGGATTGTAAGTAAGGGGCATGTGTACAATCATGTACTCCGCGCAGTGCGGGAGTTATACTGCACTTAACGCCCGGGGCAGCCTGGAGCCGTGAGTTACGGTCACACACATTACCAATCGCCCCCTCTGGTGTAAGGCATGTGTACATCATGTACTCCTTGCCGCGCAGTGCGGGAGTTATACTGCACTTACCCGGCAGCCTGGGAAGTCGTGAGTTTACGGTCACCCACATTACCATATCGCCCCCTCTGTTGTAAGGCAGGTGTACAGTATGTACACCGCGCTGCACATGACAAGAGTTATTACTGCACTTACCCGGCAGCCTGGGAGTCGTTGTGTTACGGTAAAAATAAATAAATCAAAATCAAATCAAATATTTTTTTATTGCGAAGACAATATTTACATTGTATGGCAAACGTCATGGGGTTTTTTTAAAATTTCTAACACTTCATACAACAATACACACTCACACACAACAATTTTGCAGTTACCGCCTCTTTCATCCATCGCCAATGCTACCCACTTAGTACAGCGGGTCAGTCTTCTAATTGGGCGGTTCTCCCAGTCGAATGCCAAAAACTCACCTGCATTATAGAATGCTTGTGACACCAATAGGCGTTTAAGGCGAGTCTTTAACGCCTTAGTGCGTTGGGGCATCTTTAAATTGAATTGGGCAGTCTGTTGAGGAAATGAAAAAACACATCCCCGCCTGCGAGGGCAGGCGCTCATAAACCACCGTTCTGTGTCTCCCCAGTTCGGTAGTTAGCACTCCCACGTGTCTCATACATGTGTATGTCTCGGCCTCTGGTTAAGGCACATTTACTCATACAAAAAAAAGTTGTTTCCAAAATGTAAGAGGCACGGCAGAGTCAACAGCTGCAATTTCTTGAAAGCTTCCCTGCACGACTCTCTCTTAAATTTGATTTTGGCGATTATTCGAATTGCTTTTTTTTGAAGTCTGAATACTCTTTGAAACTGATGTTTGCGCAAGCTCCCCAAAGGACCACACCGTAAGACAGATGGGGGGTAAATCAGTCCCATAATACGCCGTAATCAGTACCTGACTCGGGCAGTATTTGGCTAAAGATCTCAGAACAAAAATTCAGGAGCAGACTTTGGCGCAAACATAGTCAATATGCTCATTCCAAGTCAGCCTCGATCAAGGTGCATTCCTAGGAATTTTGAAGAGCTGACTTCTTCCAGTGTGGAGTCATCTAACAAAATGGCAGGCCCACACTGGTTGCCTGCGGTGCGCAAAGGCAAAATTCAAAACGTTGGTTTTTGAAGAGTTTGTTGTAAGATTGAGGCTGTGAAAGTATTGAACACAGTTGTTGATATCAACATAAGCCTGTTGTTCCAACACTTCATTGATGTTGCATTGAAAAAGAGAGTCGTATCATCGGCAAACTGCACTAATTTTCCCATGCCAGAAGCGATGATTTAAGATCATTGACGTAAAGCAGGAAAAGCACAGGACTGAGGATGGATCCCTGTGGGGACTCCGTAACTCAGTTCTATTTGTTTGGACGACTTGCTAGATATCTGAACAACTTGGGATCTGTGAGTTAAAAACGAACAAAAGCCATTTAGAGGGCACGCCTCGCATACGTGGGACTCAAGTTTTGTCAAGCAGCGTACCGTGGTCAACCCAGTCGAATGCTTCTGAATGATACGGTCACCCACATTACCATATCGCCCCCTCTGGTGTAAGGCATGTGTACATCATGTACTCCGCGCAGTGCGGGAGTTATACTGCACTTTACCCGGCAGCCTGGGAGTCGTGAGTTACGGTCACCCACATTACCATATCGCCCCCTCTGGTGTAAGGCATGTGTATAGCATGTACACACCGCGCAGTGCGGGAGTTATACTGCACCTGCCCGGTACCTGGGAGTTACAGTCACCGTGATGTGTACAGTGCACCCACAAGAGTTACCATATTACGCCCCCTCTGGTGTAAGGCCTGTTGTAAGGCATGTGTACAGTATGTAACACCGCGCTGCACAAGAGTTATACTGCACTTACCCGGCAGCCTGGGAGCCGTGAGTTACGGTCACACACATTTACCATATCGCCCCCTCTGGTGTAAGGCATGTGTACATCATGTTACTCCGCGCAGTGCGGGAGTTATACTGCACCTTACCCGGCAGCCTGGGAGTCGTGAGTTACAGTCACCCACATTACCATATCGCCCCCTCTGTTGTAAGGCATGTGTACAGTATGTACACCGCGCTGCACAAGAGTTATACTGCACTTACCCGGCAGCCTGGGAGCCGTGAGTTACGGTCACACACAATTAACCATATCGCCCCCTCTGGTGTAAGGCATGTGTACATCATGTACTCCGCGCAGTGCGGGAGTTATACTGCACTTACCCGGCAGCCTGGGAGTCGTGAGTTACGGTCACCCACATTACCATATCGCCCCCTCTGTTGTAAGGCATGTGTACAGTATGTAACACCGCGCAGTGCACAAGAGTTATACTGCACTTACCCGGCAGCCTGGGAGTCCGTTGTGTTACGGTCACCCACATTACCATATCGCCCCCTCTGGTGTAAGGCATGTGTACATCATGTACTCCCGCGCAGTGCGGGAGTTATACTGCACTTACCCGGCAGCCTGGGAGTCGTAGAGTTACGGTCCACCCACATTACCATATTGCCCCCTCTGGTGTAAGGCATGTGTAACATCAATGTACTCCGCGCAGTGCGCGAGTTATACTGCACTTACCCGGCAGCCTGGGAGTCGTGAGTTACGGTCACCCCACATTACCATATCGCCCCCTCTGGTGTAAGGCATGTGTACATCATGTACTCCGCGCTGCACAAGAGTTATACTGCACTTACCCGGCAGCCTGGGAGCCGAGTGTGTTACGGTCACACACATTACCATAAGGTCGCCCCCTCTGGTGTAAGGCATGTGTACTCATGTACTCCGCGCAAGTGCGGAGTTATACTGCACACTTATCCGGCAGCCTGGGAGTCGTGAGTTACGGTCACCCACATTACCATATCGCCCCCTCTGGTGTAAGGCATGTGTACCAGTATGTACAAGCCGCGCAGTGCACAAGAGTTATACTGCACTTACCCGCAGCCTGGGAGTCGTGTGTTACGGTCACCCACATTACCATATCGCCCCCTCTGGTGTAAGGCATGTGTACATCATGTACTCCGCGCGCAGTGCGGCGGTGAGTTATACTGCACTTACCCGGCAGCCTGGGAGGGGAGTCGTGAGTTACGGTCACCCACATTACCATATTGCCCCCTCTGGTGTACAGGCATGTGTACATCATGTACTCCGCGCACAGTGCGGGAGTTATAACTGCACTACCCGGCAGCCTGGAGTCGTGTGTTACGGTCACCCACATTACCATATCGCCCCCTCTGGTGTAAGGCAGACATCATGTATGGCCGCGCTAGTGCGGGAGTTATACTGCACTTTACCCGGCAGCCTGGGAGTCGTGAGTTACGAGTCAACATTACCAATCGAGCCCCCTCTGGTTAAGGCATGTGTACATCATGTACTCCGCGTAGTGCGGGGAGTTTACTGCACTTACCCCGGCAGCCTGGGAGTCGTGTGTTACGGTCACCCACATTACCATATCGCCCCCTCTGTTGTAAGGCATGTGTACAGTATGTACAACCGCGCTGCACAAGAGTTATTACTGCACTTACCCGGCAGCCTGGGAGTCGTGAGTTACGGTCACCCACATTACCATATCGCCCCCTCTGGTGTAAGGCATGTGTACATCATGTACTACTCCGCGCAGTGCGGGAGTTATACTGGCACTTACCCGGCAGCCTGGGAGCCGTGAGGTACGGTTCACCCACATTACCATATCGCCCCCTCTGGTGTAAGGCATGTGTACATCATGTACTCCGCGCAGTGCGGGAGTTATACTGCACTTACCCGGCAGCCTGGGAGCCGTGAGTTACGGTCACACACATTACCATATCGCCCCCTCTGGTGTAAGGCATGTGTATACATCATGTACTCCGCGCAGTGCGGGAGTTATACTGCACTTACCCGGCAGCCTGGGAGTCGTGAGTTACGGTCACCCACATTACCATATCGCCCACCTCTGTGTAAGGGCATGTGTACATCAATGTACTCCGCGCAGTGCGGGAGTTTATACTGCACTTGCCCGGCAGCCTGGGAGTCGTGAGTTACGGTCACCCACATTACCATATTGCCCCCTCTGGTGTAAGGCACTGTTTCAACATGGTATGCTTTCACTTACAAAATTAAATAAATACTACCTTACCTACAGCGGTACTTAATTCAACTGTAAGACTATTTTGAAAATTCGTAGAGAATGTCCATTAATACTTTTGGTTTTGGGGAAAGAAATTAAATCTATTAGTAATATTAAGTGGCTATTATTAGCAACATTCTTATTGAACATTAGAATTTTAAAATAAAGTCTATGTCATGTTAAATAAAGTCTATGATAATGATTAAAACGTGTGTGGAAATATTAAAAATAGCTACAACCATGGCCGGGGATTTAGGAGGCGTCGTGGGATAGAATTTCCTTGCTATCACACAGAAAACCTCCTTGGCTTGATGGTTTGTCATCTATATGTGCATCTGAAGGAAATGTAGTGTAAAATTGTGTAAAAAGTCTTTTTCAAGTACTCAAACTCTCAACAATTCTTCGATTCTAAGAACTCCTCGGGTCAATAAATAGTAAAAAAACTTGTTCTGAATGGTACTGCCACAATGAATGGAAATGATCATAATGTACTGTAAGATACTATATATTTAGCTAATTTTCAGACTTCTAGTAACTATTGATCTACGGCCAAGCGTCTCAAACTGTACAGTATTTATTTACCCACGTTATACAGATACAGGTTATTAGACAGGATAATGACGAAGGTTAATAAATAATGTGAAAAGATAGCTTCCTGACCTACAACAAGCCATATTTTACATCTTGTGTGACCGTGAAATTAATTTAATATAAAACAAAAGGTTTTTATTTTTTCTGACGAGAGTCTTCTAGCATTTTTGTGTTATTTACTAACAAGTTATTGTAAAACAATTGAAGCTCATGTACAATTCATCTGATCCCATATGAAGCTGAGATAGTATGTTAAGAGATGATGTTCCCGGCAGTTTTCTCACAGTTTGTGATGGTAATGACGCTGTAGGCTAGATAGGGTGCACGGTGGCACAATTCATCTGATCCTATATGAAGCTGAGATAGTATGGTAAGAGATGAATGTTCCCGGCAGTTTCTCACAGTTTGTGATGGTAATGACGCTGTAGGCTAGATAGAGTGCACGGTGGCACAATTCATCTGATCCCATATGAAGCTGAGATAGTATGGTAAGAGTTGATGTTCCCGGCAGTTTCTCACAGTTTGCGATGGTAGTGACGCTGTAGGCTAGATAGCGTACACGGTGGCACAATTCATCTGATCCCATATGAAGCTGAGATAGTATGTTAAGAGGTGAAGTTCCCGGCAGTTTCTCACAGTTTGTGATGGTAATGACGCTGTAGGCTAGATAGCGTGCACGGTGGCACAATTCATCTTATCCCATATGAAGCTGAGATAGTACGGTAAGAGATTATGTTCCCGGCAGTGTCTCACAGTTTTTGATGGTAATGACGCTGTAGGCTAGATAGCGTGCGCGGTGGCACAATTCATGAAGTCGGCATCATTGTCTCTGCTGACATTTAAAGTTCATTTGGAATGTCAAAAACAGCTGATCCACACTATTGTTGATGGACCTGTAGTCAAGGTCATCGTGGCGTAATATTAGGCGTAGAGTGGGATTGTATTGAGTGAGGTCTGGTGTGGCAATACCATCAATTCTATGGAACTCTCTCATTTGGAGGTTAACTTGAAGTGGTGTTTTAGAATAAATTAATGATCATCTCTTTCTAGAAATACGATACTTCAAGTTAATTCCCATTGCTACAACAGTTCTATATATCTTAGCACATTTTAAGATCTGTATAACAAATTACCAACATTATATTTCTACTTCCCTTTTTAAATAAAAATCTTGTGTGGCAATTGAACTACCCTGTGGTAGTCCATATCTTGTAACCAGTGTATCAAGACCTACGTGAACATTTACAAACGCTCGGGAAAATAAAAACATAAACTAAATATTACAAAACCTACCCACACGATCAGGCAACTTAGGCTGAAAGTGGACTAGTCCTGGGTGACGGCGACGTTTTCGTTAATCCCGCGCATTTGTTGCAGCGGCCGTCCTCACTTGTCGAGTTAAGTAGGATTATTGTGTAACCACTCGAGTGTTTATGCATCTTGTCCACTATGGTAATCTCAGTTTCTGCCGTTGGCAACACTTGCGTTATTTGGGTCATCCTGGCCATCCTTCAGGGCATGCCCACAAATCTAACACTGTGAACGTGGGTTTTAGAAAATCAAATACTTCGCCAGAGCCCGGAACGCGGTATCTTATCAACTAAATCTTGATGACGCAATGTCAATATTTGTTAATGAACTCAGAGCAACATACTTCGCCAAGTTATAGCTGCATTCCTGTTGACTTGCTGTAGACTGGAGGTGTGGTTTTAAACATTCTCTTTGGCGTGGGGTTTACTAAGTTTGCCTGTCTAGCTATCAAGTTGGCCACAGCGTTACATGATTCTCAGTGGTCTGTGGCATTGGGAAGATTGATCGATGGTGGTGAAGAAAGTGGTAAGCTCAGGATAATCTGCAGTAAAGGCTACAGGCTGTAATTTATTGACACTGGGGTTGTGGGTGTAGTTTCTCTGTTTAAACAGCTCTAATGTAGGTATATATTAGGATAATAGAGGTTGGCTCTGTTCCAGATATACAGTGTTGAGGTCAATGATCAGTTTACTTTGCCATGTAAAATCAATTCGCATGGAAATCATACTGCAGAGTTCCCGATAAATATGAATCTTACATTATGACTAAAGACCTTGGCCTTGCGTTGTGTTAAGCAGCCATGAACGTTGGTAAGTTGAACAAGATAGCCACCAGAGATACAGGTGCTGCAGGTACCAGTCAGCTGATCTATCCAACGTGATGATATTGGCCGAATAAATATTGTTCGTATTAAAAGATTCAGTATATCTGTTTCACAAGCTTCCTTGTCTGACCCGAACTTCCTGATTTCTTTTCGATGTTATAGAGACAATTTTTATTTAGAATGTATTATCAACGGTGGATAGTTTTTACAAGGTTAACTGCATTTCGTACATTTTTTCATTCTTATAAGTACCAAAATTTGAGCACTAAGTACCGAGGATTGAAATCTACCCTCAGAAACCAAACATTACTTATAAGAAAAACATGGGATGGGCGGAACACTTCTCTTCGTAGCAAAGATGTGGACTTGTATGTGATTACAATTCACATGGTCACATAACGGCTTCTGCATAGCTAGCAATGAAGGAAATGTTATTTAATCCAAATTTCTTCTATTAGTTTTTAATAACATCTTATAAAGAAAATATTAGTTGGGATGTATGTGAGTTTTCTTAGCTCTGGTTAGTTTACATCTTGGCGTTTTTACGTTTGGTAGTCCTTTTTCGTCTGAGTTAGTAAATGGATATACTATCAATCTCGATGACTCTATCTGTTTAGTATTGACAGCTGTTGAATCACGAACTACTGCTTGCTGTAGATAATTATTGATCGACTCCAGCAAATCATCATCCCAGGTCAATATTGACAGCGAGGACTGGTTTATTGACGTTACTACCAGTCTGAACCAATTGTGATCTGTAAATGGGTTCAGTTCAAGAAGTGGTGGCCTTATTGGGCTCAGTTCTGTAATAAAGCTCTTAGCCTGTCTTTGATATGCGGTGGAACTGTTTAATGACTGCTTGCTTTAGCTTTATACGGTGGCATATGTCCGTGACTTGCTGTTTCACCACTGCTTGCAATTATTGCAAATGTTATGACAAGTAGTTTTTATTCGTCATTTCTTTGGTTCTTTGCCATTGGTGTTATTTACATTTAAATTTTGAAAGAACTTTTATACATATTTCACTTCTTAACTGCAGTATTTTCCCAGAAGAGAGGTGGCAGTTTACATTATACCAATATATAGCACATGGATTCTTAGCTGTGCCAGTTTCATTTTAAGATCTCTGGTTGTTGAAAGTTCTCCACAATCCAGAGGATGCTTGACTTTTCATAATTCGTATGCGTTCTCAAGCGGAATTTTTGCTGCTTTTTATATTCCCAGGGTCACAAGACGTCGAAACATTGCTAACACAATTAAGTGTTAATGATTTGTGTTTTGTATAGTTTTTTTATTAAGTGCATGTTTATAGAGTTAGTGAAGTTGACAAACAACATGTAGGTTGTGATTCCTGACTTAGGCGTGCCACAACGCTTTGGTAAGATTTGTTTATTTGAACCTAGTTTGTAATTATGTATTAGGTTAGTTCTTTACCTGAAGAAGAGATCAGATTGCAGATCTCGAAACGTAGTGTGACTGACTTCTTGTTTCACTGAACGATGGCAAATGTCCGGAAAACCCCTGTTTCCTGCATAACACAATTAGTTTTTAAATTTGATACATCTCAGCCTGTCTGAAAAATGAAATGCAATGAAAAGAAATCAACTTTATTGAGAGAAAAAAATCATGACTGTTATCGCGCTACATCGCCTTAAAAGTCCTCTCCATTGCACAGAAATATTTCCAACCGAAAGATATTAAACTGAAACTGACACAGAAAACTATACACATCCTCTCATAATATTGTCGTTAGTGGCGTACTGATTCTTCTCTTCTCTGAACTTTATCTGTGACCATACTTACTGCTTCTGTGCTTTGTATTCTCTTCTCTATCGTTGTATTACGTAAAAAACAGTGCCTTACTTGTTGCGTAATCTGTTTTCAAAGAATGGGTATTTTCAACTGTAAGATAAAGCATTACACGAATGAATATTTAATCTACTTTCAACCTCAACCAGAGTAGATGTTAACCTAAAGTAAAATGTAGGTACACCAACAATAAGTAGGTTAAGGTAATAAGAACGGTATCGACTAAGTATTGCACTGTATACCGTATACACGCTGGAGGCTAGGTGAATCATTCTATAATTATAGAGCAACGGCTAGACGTTTTAGGGGAGGACAGAACTAGCAGGAGAGCTATTATTAATGGCAGGATGGCAGGAGAAAGGTGAGGTTGAACAAATACAGCACACTAGACTACGACCAGCCTCAGGCGTCTGGCTCCAGAGTGCACATCCATATATCTAAGGCACGGCTGGAGACAAAGCCAACAGTAACTCGCTATTGTTTTATTCCTTACATTTTAGTCTAATAGTTTACAACCAATTTCCACTTTAAACACAAACAAACTGGTGTTTTCTGAAATAGACAGAGGTAATTTTCATAAAAACGAAATTGATTGTCAGTCACGCTAGTTATGGTGGAGGTTAAAAAAAATCAAACATCAAAAAATATCAAACTATAACTTTTTCTCAAACTATATATATTCCTATTTTGATCTTATCCTTTACTCACCGCTGTGAGTTCGGGTGAGATCGCCAAGGGATGTTGGCTGATGCATATCAACCAGGCGTTTCCTCAAATCGACTGAGGAAATTTTCTTAAGAATGAAATTGATTGTCAGACGCTAGTTATAGTAGAGGTTAAAAAAAAGAAAAAGTTCAAAAATATCAAACTATAACTTTTTTCTCTAACAATATATATTCCCATTTTGATCATCTCCTTGACTCACCCCTGTGGGTTCGGGTGAGGTCGAGTAGAGGTGTTGGCTGATGCATATCAACCAGGAATTTGGCTATCGTGACCTTTGTGCCAGTTGTGCCGGCGTGCCTGTACCGCTTGCACAATTTGGCGGCAAGTTGCTCAGAACGACGGCTGTCCGGTCATCCATCTTGGTCCGGCTTTCCCGCCAAACCGCGCTCTCTCTTTCATTAGCTCCGAATGGCCACTCCATCTAATTTATATCGATCGGTCGAACACCTCCTGTTGACTTGTTTTCGCCGCGAATCAAATCGATCAACCGTTGATCAGTGTTTTATCAGGATAACAGATCACGCCAGGTTCGGTCCACATTCAACTTGGAAAGTGGGAAAGTACGGGCAATTTTTTACAGATAAATTGCTTTTGACTTACTGCTCCTTATTTTGTATTACGAATCGATATTTTAATATGGCAGTCTACAAACTGTATTGTGCCGATCACTTTGTGACTAATAAAATACACAGTATTAAGACGAGAATGATCTAAAACATAATCACATGAAGGTCTGATGTAAAGCTGAAATTAATAATAACAAGTAACATGATAGGAACGTAATAGATTAAAAACTAAAATCTCCAATAGAATATCATGTAGGCCTACACATTGCTATATACCTCTATACCGACGTATAGTTTTGTTACAAAAGTGTTTCTACATTTTCTTAAAACAATCAGCCAATCTTTTGGAACAAGAAACTAATCAACAGAGGAGACAAAATATTTTATGTTCTTCACGAAATAACTCATACAGCGTATATATCATAAAAACCACATAACACATAACTTTAACATAGTAAAAATTTGTTTATTGAAGAAAAAAATGTTTTTATTTTATTTTTTTACATCAATAACAAAACCAATTTTACAACGTAACAATTCATACAGCTATTAGTTACATAAAGCTATTAATTCTGAGAGTATTACTATTAGTAATTGCAATACTATATAAATTTAATGGTAGTTACGTGCTTAGATAAAACAGTTATATAATAAACACATGCTGCTAAAACTAATTAGCAGAGATAATATGTAACAGAACCGATTTATCAACAAAAGAACTAAAGCAGTGCATTTTCAACAAGCTGGACCACAGATGCAAAAATAAACTAGTGGAAATTAGGCTAACATCAATCCAACAATAAGAACTAAAGATAAAAACAGCATGCAACACATAAATATCAATAAAAAAGCAATAGCTGAAAATGCAAAACTATAATGCTGTAAATTACGTAGAATGATAGTATTTTTAGTACAATAATTAATATTTAAATTATATAGGAAATTAACTGTTAATAATTATTTATCTTATATTTTACGCCATCATGGAATAGTGTTTTACACCTTTAAAGGATTTTATAAAAATCTAAATCACAGAAATGAGCCATCTGACGGTTAAAAAACACTAGCGGATTCTGATTACTAGTGCTAGATAATCAAGCATCAGTAAGAGATCATACGTCTAGGTTTGGATTGTCTTAAGTCTAAACGTTATTTTATCTTAAAATGTATGATTCCATTACTTGTATTTTTCTCGTTGCTTAAATCACGCAGATGGTCCAGAATGGCGGACGGTATATAAGTTTAATACCATTTTGTTTTATTTTTAGTGACATTAATTTTATCAGATACCCTTATTTTGTGAGAAGCGTATAATTATTTCTGCGTCAACGTCACAAAATATTTTTCCTTGTGCTGTGTAGCCAGGTGTTCAGCAGTGGAAATAATGTGTAGCTGTACGCGAACTCTTTTATACCTCAGCATTCACCTATTGGCAACATCCCAGGACGTTAACTACAGAGTTTACAGTTCACTGCAGACGTTGTAAAGTAATAGGAACTGTACGGGCACAGCAACATTACAACATATCTTTACGGTATTTGTCCATTCTGAATTGAATTACCTCGTTTGTGCATCCACTTACTCCTTTCTGGAACTCTCTACTTATTTATATATTCCATCACTAAAAAGGTCATAATTAGATAAGTTTTCAATGTTAGCATGATTATCTTCAATAAGGTTGATTATGTCGCATGAATCACCAGAATTGTACAATGGTACACAATCAGGATGGTGATTTTCAACACAATAATCAGATATATTGTCTGATAATGGTTATATGGTTTGAGGTAATTTTGTAACCATTTCAGTTACAATATATCCGGGAAAACTTGTGATTATTACGTTCCTGTAGAAAATCGTACCAATGTTAAATATATACCAATGAGTGATGAGAATAAAACTAAAGAAATGAAAATAATAAAATACCTAGCTGTCAAAAATAGATATCAACCCCATATTGTAGACAAAATGATTAAGAAGAAAACAAGAAAAATCAATAAAACCACCATAATGCTACTTAATCCTAATACTTAAGAAATTCATAAATATAAATGTGTACCTTTCAATACTAAATTAAACAAAGCTGTTCGCAAAACATTTCAAATTTCAAACTTTTCCATCAGTTACTAAACAAGAAATAATACATTTAAACTTCTTGAAAACAAAGTGAACCAAAATAATGACAAACAAGAATTATACAAACAATCTGGAGTATACAAAATTAACTGTAGTGACTGTGAAAGCTATTATATTGGGCAAACTGGTAGAAATTTTAATAAAAGGTTCTTTAAGAAAACATACAAGCTTTAAAAACAAATAACATGTCTACAATAAAATCAAATTTTTCTGAACACTTATTGGAAACTGACCATAACTATACAAATACTGAAAAGAAAATGGAAATTTTAGATATCGAAAGGAAAGAAGAGAAATTAAACACAAAAGAAGAATTATATATCTATCTAAATTATAATAAAGATGCTCGTAAAATTTTAAATAGTAATCTGAAAAATAAGACAAACCCAATTTTTGAAAAAATTAAAATATGAAATACAGATTATAATCAATAATTTCAACCGTGTCATTTAAATTTAAAATATGCTTAAAACGGACACATGTGTATATTTAATTGTTTTATTATTTATTTATTTAGAGGTTAATGTACACTGATGATGGTTGAAAACCGAAACACATGTATGTCAATAAAAACATTTTTTATAGGTTTTACTTACTTTTGATTACATTAAAATATATATAGATAACCCTATAATTGGAGTTAATAACATATATCATTTTATATATATATATATATATATATATATATATATATATATCATAATACCCTATCCTTCGTAATAAAGGCAATATGCTTTAAATGCTCCCAGGTATTTTGCCACAATATTGCCAAATTCTAACCTCACAATTTTTAGTTTATACATACACTAGTAAAGAGTGTTCCAGTAGATTTAGTTATGTTTGGATTTTTACATTTACTTCTGAATTGAACTCGTCAGAAAATAACATATTAATGTGAGTTGTTGTTGTACTATTTTCTACACGTTATTGAAGAAGTCCTGACTTTATATGTGGCAAGATATAAACTTGTAGGAGAGTATGTCAGTAATGAATCACAAGCAAGGCCAAAGGAGAGGTTGGTATCACGAAGTGCTTACTAGTTCTAGGATGGTACTTGTCTCACAACATTCACTCCTACTTTGATATTCTCACTAGTCTTGCAAAGTACAGACTACTAACTATACTGCGTAAATATACTCGTGATGTAGTGATCGCATTACAGAAACGTATATTACGAGTACTAGGATGGGACTTGTCTCAAAACATTTACTCTCAATTTGATATTTTCACTAGTCTTGCAAAGTATAGGTTACCTTACGTAATAATACTCGTGATATGGTGATCGCATTATAGAAAAGTATATAGGTTAAAAGAAATAAGTGTCAGCTTGACACTAGATCTGCCAATGAAAATTAACCTAGCATTCATGTTTACAAACTAGAATCGTTCGGGTCCTTCGCTTGCATGACTATGCAGTAACACATTTGAGTTCCAAAATCTTATCCGGCAGCCATAAGAAGTAAGTAGATTTTTACCTGATACTTGGAGTCAGTGGGCTATCGGCATGGATAGTTCCTGTTTCCAAAATTAAAAAAAAGTTTTTTAAAAGTAGAATCACATTTCGAAACCACCATTTAACTTATATTGTCATTGTCTTAGTTATTTTGGAAGATGAATGTTCATTTCCTATGTTCTTGTAATGATTCTGGACCTTGATTTAGTCCAAGATACGTGTGGTGTCCTGTGACTAAGAGGGTTGCAGAATACCAAATTTCTTCCAAAGTCCAGATATAAGACAGTTCCCAATAGCTAGAACAGCAGAAATCTTCTAAAAAATATACAATTGGATAAATTTAGGCAAGTCACAACAATCTGAAAAATACATGAATAGGTCTTCCATCAGAGATTGAAGATAAACCGAATATTTCAGATCTTTAATTTCTATTTGTAACTAATCTTTCATTTGCAGAAATACGCCGTAAAATCCAAAATCAGCCTCTATCCAATCATTTGGGAGTGAATCATCCCACAGTTTACACCTTGCACTATGAACAACGGAATATTTGTGTGGCGGGGCGCAGACAGTCGAGTCTACTCAAATATGCTCGACCTTGGATGCTGCAGGGCGCGTAGCCAGTACCTAAGATCTCGTATCTGCAGACAATCTCTAGACGCTCACGCGAACCCCTCACCTGGTGTTGGTAATAGATTTCAGCACTTTACGACTCTCATACAAACGATATTGTCGTAAAAAGATACTATCGCGTGCCAGATGTGATAACCTTACATCAGGATTGAGCTCGCTTCAGACCGGAGGAAACTAAAGATTTTACCTTTCAACTCTTCGTTTGTATCGTTCTACTTTAGCAATAAATCACAAGAGAAAATTTACAAAACCTTTTTATAGACGTGGTTTTATATTGATTCTGAGGCAGTTTAGTATCAGGTGTACCTATTATAAACGAATAATCTTAATTCTCAATAATCTTTAGTAAAACAACCTAGTTTCAATGTAATTTTTATTATAACTAAGCTCAAAAATTGGATGCACTCTGAACGGACAAGGCGATAAAGAATGTTACATGGACAGTTTGTTATTCATTCGGCTTCCCAAAGAACGGCATATAATGTCTCCACGGGCAGATGTCTATCATCTCGGACAGTAGGGTAGGATATCTGAGGATACAATCACTGTGTGAGTGTCTCTAGAGATGATCCAACCTCTAGTTACAATCTTTGGCACTATTGTAAAAGGATTGTAAATTTATTCAGAAATATCTCGTTGGTTGTTTACAGCGTTTCGTAGGACTACTGAATATGTCTACTGAAACTACTAAGTCCTTAATATCATACTTTCCGAGCTACATACTAGGCTCTAGGGCAGTAGGCACTCACACCTAATAAGATCGTTCAAAGGATCTTGAAGGTTGTTAATAAAACTGAATGAAACAGAATTTTTTCCGGATATTTGCTATCGTTCAATGAAACAATAAATCAGTAACACTACGTTTCGATATCTGTAATCTGATCTCTTCTTTAGGTAAATAACAAACCTAATAAATAATTACAAACTAGGTTAAAATAAATAAATCATACCAAAGCGTTGTGACACGCCTAAGTCAGGAATCCCAACTACCATGTTGTGTGTCAACTTCACCAACTCTAAAACATGCACTTAATAAAAAACTATACATGACACTAATCATTAAAACTGAACTACATAATACAGGTTACAATACGTCTGCATTCTTCTACCAACCACCTACAGAAAGCAGTCGTCACGGCAGAAACAAAATGGCGGAAATAAAAAAGGAAGGGGGACATGAATGGGCCTTTTTTATTATTGTTATTAGTTTATGCTAGATGAACGTATTAAAACCATACTGTGATTCCGCATTGGTTTATTCCAAATATCTTATCTGTTTGATACTTTTGGTTTTTCTATTTCATTTCTCAAAATTGGCAACCAAAGCGACCTAATCTCGACTGATGATTCACTGATTGGTTGATCTGCCAATTTGATGTACGTTGCCTCTATTCATTTCCTTTTAAAGAAATGTGGTTTCTGATGGATGCATTATGTTGGCTTCATCCCAATTCATACGATGGTCTGTGTTTCCTTCACAATACTTCCATCGTAAAACAAAGAATTAATTAAACTGGTAGAAATTTACGCGCATTAGATCTGAAGAATGTAAAGAAAATATGAAAGGTACTAATAAGAATAAATAAATTTCAGTTGCAGGATTAGGGTCAAGATATCCTGAAGGCCGCACAGCAGGTCTGTCACCTGTAAGAAGTGGAGATGAAATATTATACCTCCTCGTGTACCATCTAAATCACTGGTGCAAGCTATCAGAGAGTAGTTGTTTCATCGCCATGAGACAGCATCGCTGCAAACCAGACATCAATTTATCATGGGCAGTATCGTTGCATCCCGCTAAACGGCTCTTAAACTTTTACTGCCTGAGATCGCCTCGCCTTCCAGGAGCTGCTTAAGTTAAACTAACATAATTTTGTCGTGATATTATTTTACATGACTCAAATTAGAATTCCTTAGTTCATAACACATACTAGTATCAATAATAACACAAGTTTCAACGCTGTTGTTTCTAAGTTGTTCTGGCAGTCCTGGAAGATAGATCCTAATCACGCACGATCCATAACCCCTTTTGAACCCAATTTGAACAAAATAATAACTTGCTTCACATCTGAATTTTACGCATCACAGGAACATGGCTGACACAATTATCGTTTTGGAACATTTAAGCCTTCTTATGGAGAGCAAGTTTCGTTAACATATAAAACTATTGTTAAACCAAGAAACCAAAATGCCAATAATACATATCCACCTTTACAGATGAGTTAAAAGAGAGCGCAGATGTACCGTGGATTGGCTAACGCTTAACCACATCAACAATCAATAGGCCTATAACAACAAAAGACAGATTCATTTTATTGGTGACTGGTTTATAGTTTTCCAACAACTGACTAAATGTTCGCTACAGTTTTAAATATTATTACAAAATTGCTTTTTTAATTGTTGAAGAAATAGATATGTAATAAATTCATATAAATGCAAATTCGCTTTAACAGGCAGTTTTATCAGAGTTGGATGTCCTGTAAGGACACACTAAAGAATTAGAATGTTCTATATGCAGGTAAAATATTTCTAAATTATTTTGAGAAAGGTTACCACTATAGATAATTCTGAGAAGTAACATTCTTTTGTTTTGTTTATATTAGTAAACTTTTTGTGAGCAGAAGTTCAGTTTCAAAGTGCAAGCGTAATCTCAAGAGGATGCCTATAAGAGCTATAATAATTTTGAGGATATAGTTCTTCTGAATTTCTCTTATAAAATGATAGTTCCACTCATTGTGCATTTTAAGAACCTCCGTAGTCACGTAAGAACCTACTTATACATTTCAACTCCATTTGTGCTATTAAACCATTACTCCGTCAGTACATAAAAGCTTCGCAACCATCTATTATATCTTCCAAGAGTCGGCTGATGCATTACTCAGTACTTCGCTTGTAATTTGCTCTCCCACGAATCCGCAGTGTTGCTTGTTCAACTTTCAACTTCAATAACTCCATTAAAAGTTATTATTTGAAATTGACCCCTAATTTGTCTAAGGTCTCAAGGAATTTTCCATTTCTATATATGTTACCTTTGACCAATCATGGATTAGTATATATATATATATATATATATATATATTAATATAATGTTTGTATCAATGCATAAGGGATTGCTTTTTCCAATATTATTTTTATTATCATTTAACCTTTTGGACAATAAGAAATTGATCATCTTTATGAAATAACCCAGTGTAAAATTCCCAGAATTACGTCATCACTGATTTCAGGACAGTTCTGCTAAACACATTTGTTCAGCTACTCCGTCAAAAATAAGGATATATTGATTTATCATTATTTGCCAACAAGTACCTATAAAAGAAAATAAGAGTCGGTTCAAGGAACTTCATAGAGCGTAGTTCCTTGTGGTTGTACGTCTGAAACCGTAAAAGTAAATTAGGTGTAATTACTGTTTGCACAGAGAATCTGGCTGTAAAATTGCAGTTTATAGCCAAACAACCGTAATAAAGTGACGTAGCTTTCTGTGTTTCTTGGACGACTTCGCAGTTGCTACACTTGCTTTACAGTCATCGCATTTTGTATTAGTCACGTCCCTTACAAAAAAAACCACTTATAATGAATTTGGACTGTTTCAGAACCAATTTTCCAGTAATGAGGTCTTTTAAAGGTGTAAGAGGATTGGCGACATGGAATTAGTTGTTTCACACTTTCCGCTTGGTCTTCTAGCCGCGAGCAGATGGAAGGTCACGGCGCGGCCTCCAACACTCCATTGTCCACCCACAATACTCCATTACTCTGTAAGGTTGCTCTCTGTTCGGAAGTGTCAATCATTTGCCTAATGCTCCTTGAAAGGATTCATTACCTCCCATTCAGTACAATTACGCACATTGTTTTGTTCCATTGTGATGTTGAGGCGTACCGCAGGGTTGTGTGTTGGAACCACTTGTCTTTCTCTCCTTCCCGGTCTTTTTGTAGTGTAGCGGGTGACTCATCAATACAAGGGAATTGATGGAGTAATCTGCATAATCTTTAAATATCTCTTTATATATATATATATATATATATATATATATATAAGTAGATATGAATGTGGGGTTCCTGGCTCACTTTTGGGACAGTCAGAAAATCAATGTAAAATACTGTCCATTGAACCATAAACAAATCTAAGAAATCTAACAGGAAACCACGAATGGAAAATAACCGAATCTTTAGCTGTTTTACTGTTCATTGTAGGCTTCTAATTTCTTAAGCTATTTTAATGAAAAAATCCAGAAATCTTCGAAATCTTTATTCTACAAAGTTAATTGTAACACAGTCTTTATCTTTAATAGTCTTCTTTCCAGTAACAACCAAGTGTAATTTTTCATTTTTGTTCAATTCTTTAATCTTTTTTTCATCCAAAACAGTCAAAAATCTGTTTGGCAAGTGTATTTTACAATCTTCCAACTCGGCAATTATTGTAAACCCGAATTTATCTTTCATTTTCTCCAGATTCAAAATTTTGTATTTCTTATTTTCTTCTAATTCTATTAATCTCTTGTATTCTTTGAACTTTAAATCACCAACCTTATTCAACTCTTGTAACAGCGCCATTTACATAGAAAAAAATTAATACTTCTACACTTTTAAGGTGAAAAATCAAAACTATACTTCCAAAAATACACAAAAAACCGGGGTTTTGACCCTAAAAACGTGTTTTTAGGGTCAAAACCACAGCTCTTAAGGTGCATATATACTAGAGTTTTTTTGAAAAATCCTGAAAATCTACTGAATTTCTCTAATTATTGCGAATTTTTAGCTTTAAAGTTGATAATGTGAACGATATTTCTCGAAAATTCTGTTGTAAATATATTAAAATCTTAATGAAAAATCTTGGAAAAGTTAAAGAAAAAAATATTGAAAAAATAGTATTATAGAATTTAAATTACCCCCTACAAACCAATATAGTAATAAAAGTACTTTTATTACTATAACTATACTATTTTTTCAATAATTTTAAGTCTTAGTTTACAGATTTTTCTATAATAAATAGAAGAATCTACAGCTGTTTTACTACAATTTGTGCTGATTTGTGTAAAATTCTAGTAAAATTCTCCACTTTTCAAAGTGTTAGTTTAAACAAATTTTTCTTCTTTAAATAGAAGAATCAAAGGCTGTTTAACCATAAATTGTGCTGATTTTTATCAAATTTTGATAAAAATCCTTAGAAATCTACTGAATTATTGCTATTTTTCAGCTTAATAAAAAGATATTTCACTAAATAGTAAAACTTGGCACATTCAAATTTTCCCTATTTAAATGGAGCGGAAAAAGATAGAGTGCCCATACTGCAAAAAAGATGTTTTTGAACATCACTTTACTCGGCATTATAATTCGAAGAATCATCTAAAAAACAAAGAACTTTATGAGAAAGAACTAAATTATTTGAGGAATTGGGCTAAAGAAAATCAAATTGTCGATCATGAAAAGATGTACAATATAGAAAAATTGCGTGAACTAAAGAAAAATTTTAAGGAAATTAAAAAAGATCTCAATCTATTTAAAGATGAAAAAATTCAATCAATCGCTGAAAAATTGTCCATTGAAACAAACGATAAAACTAAGTCTGAAATGATCGAAGAAATTGACAAAACGCTTAATGAGAAACCAGAAAATATCATTGATGTCGAAGTTTTTATTCCTCTATCCATGGTCTTTTTAAGCAATATATTTTAACGAATTTAAATGAAAATTTCATGTCAATTTACAAATATCTTTCTATTTTGCGTCCAGAAATTAAAAGTTTAATCGAAAAATTTCAAGAAACCGTTAAAAATATGAAGGGCTATCTCTCTTTAGAATGCGAATACGAACGTACTTTAGTGAACGGTGAAACACAAACTTGCCCAATGTATTTTACTATAAAAGCAGACGAGATCTTTGACATAAACGACTTTATTACTAAGCAATTTAATAAATTAACACATCGAGAACAGACAAATCATCCAAATCGAGGTTCTGGATGGACATTAAAACGCTGTAAACAACTGATTTTGAGCCTTAATAAACACGAATTTATGAACGCAGGATCATATATCGATTTACCAAAGAAAATCAAAGATAAGAAAGCTTGTATAAATATCAAAAATAAAGATGATTATTGCTTTATTTATTCTATCCGATGTGCTATTGAAAAACCTGAAAAGAATGCTGATAGAGCAAAACAATACGAACAATTTGTAAATGACGAGATATTTTCAGGTTTCGAGTATCCAATGTCTTTAAAAGATATACAATCATTTGAAAAACGAAGTTACAATTCTAAGTACAAGTATCCGAAAATGTCAATAAATATCTACAGTTATGATGAGAAATTTAACATTGTTCCGTTGCAAATTTCAGAAATGTATGACGCCGAGTTAGAAGTTGATTTATTGTATGTAAAACAAGAAGATAAATCTCATTATGTTTTAATAACCGATCTAAATAGATTAGTGAGTTCACAGTTATCCAAGCATAAAGAAAGGAAATTTCTATGTAGGAGATGTTTAAGCCATTTCTACAAATCTAGAGATTTAGCAGACCATTTAGAAATTTGTAAAAATCACGAAGTTTGTAAGCCAATTATGCCGTTTCCGGGTCAAACAACTAAATTTACTAATTATCAAAAGAAGTTTAGCCATCCGTACGTAATTTATATGGACTTTGAAAGCATATTAGAGAAGATTCCCCACATGCAAAAACAATCCGCAAAAATCGATCACAACCAAGATTCAGAAGCACATTCCATATGGTTTTACTCTATACTTAGTGTCTAATGTGACCAATCGTATGTACAAGCCGATATGTTATCGAGCCAAAAATGAAGAAGATTTGCCAAATGTTCCTGCAAAATTGTTTGAAGAACTTAATAAATTATCGAAATACATAGCTAAAAAGTATAATTCTAAGAATAAAATACCTATGAAATTGACCGAAGAAGAAGAATTTGCGTACCAAAATTCTAGTCTTTGTCATATTTGTGAATGTGAGGGTTTTGATAATCAAACAAGAAAAAAAGTACGAGATCATTGTCATTTAACAGGTAAATTTAGAGGTTCAGCTCATTTATCTTGTAACTTGAATCTCAAATTTCCTCAGAATATTCCAGTTTTCTGTCACAATATGTCATGTTATGATACTCATTTGTACGTAAAAGAGTTGGCAAAACAGTATGGAAACGTTGATTTGATCGCAAACACCGATGAGAAATATATAAATTATTCTGTAAATTCTGGATATGGATATGAGTTTGAAGATGATAAACCAAGAAAGTTCATCAAGTTTTCTTTCGTAGATACGTTCAGATTTATGGCATCGTCTATAGAAAAGTTAGCTAAAAACCTCAAAAAAGATGATTTCAAACATACAAATCATTTTATACAAGATGGTCTGAACGCAATTCTAGATAGACAACCAAATGACGAAGAAGAAATCTTTAAAATTCTATCTGGAAAAGGAATATTTCCCTATGAATTTATCGACAGTATTGAAAAACTTGATTACACAGAAGAATTGAGAATTCAAGATTTCTATTCACTTTTGACAGATGAGAGCATATCTGAGAAAGATTTTCAACACTACTTAAATGTTTGGAACAAATTAAAAGAGAAAAATCTAGGAAATTACTCCGATCTCTATAACATTCAAGATGTTCTATTGCTCGCTGATATCTTTGAAAATTTTAGGAATATTTGTTTGAATTGCTATAAACTTGATCCAGCACACTATCTAACAGCTCCCAGTCTTGCATGGGATGCTATGTTAAAATTAACGAATATAGAATTACAATTAATTAGTGATTATAATATGTATTTGATGATCGAAAAAGGTATTCGCGGAGGCATTTCTCAATGTATTAAACGATATGTGAAAGCAAATAACAAATATTTAAAAGATTTTGATAAGACAAAGCCTGAAAACTATTTGTTGTACGTCGATGCAAATAACCTTTATGGGTATGGCCTAATGCAAAATTTACCATATAACGAAATCAAGTGGATGGATCCAAAAACTTACACAACTGCAGAATGGAAAGAAACAATTTTGGAACTCACTGGCGACGAAGATTATGGATATATTTTAGAAGTTGATCTTGAATATCCAACAAATTTGCATGAACATCACAAAGATTTACCTCTTGCTCCAGAACATTATAACAACAAACTTTGCACAACTCTACTGGATAAAACTGAATATGTTGTTCATTCGAGAAATTTGAAATTCTATCTGGAACAAGGAATGGTGTTAAAACATGTGAATAGAGTTATTGCATTCGATCAGAAGCCTTTTATGAAAGATTACATTGATTTTAATACTAGTATGAGAACCAAAGCTACAAGCGACTTTGAGAAAGATTTTTACAAGCTGATGAACAACTCTGTTTTTGGAAAATCTATGGAAAATGTGAGAAACAGATGTGATATTAGACTAGGAAATGAAGAATTTTCAATGAAACAAGCTAAGAAAACGAATTTCAAATGTTTCAATATCTTTGACGATAACTGTATAGCGAGTCACATGTACAAACAAAAGGTTAAATTTAACAAACCGATTTACATAGGATTTTCAGTTCTCGACCTCTCAAAATTGCTAATGTACGAGTTTTATTACAACAAATTAAAGAAGTTTGATCCAGATTTGAATCTGTGTTACATGGATACAGACAGTTATTTTCTAGAATTGAAACGAGATCCTTTTAAAATTATTAAAGAAAATATAGAGGACTTTGATACGAGCGATTATCCAAAAGATCATGAATGTTTCACTACTAAAAAATAAGAAGGTAATAGGGAAATTCAAAGACGAATTGAACGGCGAGATATTAGAAGAATTCTGTGGTTTAAGATCAAAGATGTACTCGTACAAATATCTAGACAAAAATCCAGTTAGGTGTAAAGGAATTAAGAGAAGCGTTGTAAATAAAACAATAAATATCGAAAACTTGAAGAGATGTTTGTTCGAAGATAAAGAAGAATTTAGGGAGATGACTGTAATAAAAAGCTATAAACATGAATTGTATACCATCACCATAAACAAACTGGCACTAAACGCTAAAGATGATAAGAGAATCGTTCTAGAAAATAAGATCGATACAGTACCGTATGGATATAAAGGCGAAGCAAAATCTGATATATTAGACGAATTAAATAAACTTGGAAACTTTGAAAATTGAGAAATAACCGGAAGTGTTTACGAATATGAATTGAGAAAGTCAAAGCTATAATTTTTTCTATATAAATGGAGTCTCAAAAGAAATGTACAATATGTCAAGAATTTAGACTTTTTGAAGAATTTTCTAAAAATAAGAATACCAAAGATGGATTATACTATTATTGTAAAGATTGTAATAAGAAATATAGAAAAGAATTATATGATAAAATGGAAAAATTAACTTTAGAAGAGAAAGAATGCACACGCTGTAAAATAGTTAAGAATATTTCTGAATTTAACAATTGGCATTATAGTAAAGATAAAAAACAAGCATATTGTAAAGAATGTATTAAACAAATCTTTGCTAGACCAGTTCATTGCGTATGCGGAAGAGAAATTCAACATTTCTATAGTCTTAAAAGACATTTACAAACAAACTATCATAATTCGAATGTTTAACATTTTCATCGTGTAATTTAGATATTCTATAAATCAGTCGAGATTCTGCCATATTTGTAGTAAAATGATTTCCGTTGTATAAAATATTCAAAGATTCTTTCATTTGGTTATACAGATTGATAGAATTTGGTTCGTCATCAATGAACAAAATCTCTAATTCAGGATAATTTATTTTTAGATGTTTTAATCGGTTTGGTATTTCTCGTTTCTGAGCTCTGATAACGTAATAAGGCCATTCCCACATGTGATTCTTCTTAATTAACACAAAAACATGGTGTTTTTTCTTATCAAAATCTTTACATACCATATCTCTCTTCATTAATTCCATTCGCAATTCTTGATTCTCTATTTTCAAGGATTTCATTTGACCTGAAATTTGTAACTGTTTTATTTCATCTTTTAACTGCTTATTTTCGTTTTCAAGTTTGTACTCGCCATATTTTCTAATACTCGGTAAAACTTCTTCTAAAACCCAATTTTGAAACGTTTCTGCAATCTTCATTTTAGATTTCAGTATTAAAGAATATATGCCTGGTTCATTGATGAAAATAGTGTCTGGATGTAATTTTTGTAAGAGTCGCGATTCGATACCCTTGTCAGAATCTATGTTTTCAAAGCTTTTTTTGTATTTTTCTTTAACATGATCTATGATAGCTTGTCTCGTATTTTTAAATTCCAATATTTCTGCAACATCTTTAGCCTTAAACCAAAATTCATTATTTTCGTCAACAATTGTAAAGATATGTTTGCTTTTAAATCTAAGTTGATTATTGAGTAGGTCTACAACTGACTCCATTTAGATAGAAAAGAAATTTAACTAGTAATTTTTATTTTGAGAATAAAGCCCAGATTCATTAATGAAAACAGTGTTATTTTGGAAGTTTGAAGGTAAGCTATTTATAGCCCCCCTTATATTTAGATTAAAATAGAAGTTTTTATCATCTTCGTCAACGTTTATTCTGATCGTTTGCATAGTATTTTCTTATTCTAAAATTTTTGTAAGAGCGTCGAATCGACGCCCTTGTCAGAATCTATGTTTTCAAAGCTTTTTTTGTATTTTTCTTTAACATTGTCTTTATTCGTATTTTTTGTGAATATTTGTGAGGTGGCCCTCGAGGGCTACCTTATCTTTTAGATAAAAGTATTGGTATTTATCATCATTATCAACTCGTTTTGAAAGTTTGAAGGTAAGAACGATTCGTTCCCCCTTGATTCATCATTCTTTCGACAATCTTAAATATATTGTTGTTTTACTCTCATTATTTATTAAATTTCCCTCAGAGTCTTGTATAGTTAGAACGATTTTTTGAATTCTTTTAATATTTTTTCTAATTGGAATATAATCGATTTCATTCGGTTTTTTTTCACTGATTTTTGATCCATAAGCAACATTTGGGAAAAAAGTGTACAAAATTTCAGATTCTTTGTGTAAATGTTCGGTATGATTTTCAAAACTAGGTTCAACGAGATTGCAGTGCACTTCAATTACATCGAAAGGTCTAAATTTTGGCGTTTTATTTCCTAAATTATACCTGATTTGGCTCAATAGTTTCTTGAACAAACCCTAACAAATCTACAATAATTGCTGAAAACATTATTCTTACTGGTGATTTTATTTGAATTTTATTAGAGAGATAATTTTTTTGCATTTCAAACTTGTTTTCGTCAAAGTTTAAAGATTTATCTGATTGTTTGAATGTTTTCAGATAATTTTTAAGGGAATTTTTAATTTGATCGAAAGTATAATATCCTTTGTTTAAACCATAATATTTTGTTACGTTCTTCTCACTAAATCCTATACAATAAGGAGAACTTTCACTAATATTTATTACAAAATTATCAGAATAAAAGCCGCTTAAACCGATAAAATAATTTGATTCTTCCTCTAAGTGTATAGGATGTTCCAAGTTTAAAACTAATTTAGAGATTTCTGAAGTCAACTTGAACAGCTTCATTTTCGCAAGCGTTGCTTCAAGATGAAAATCTTCTATTTAAATGGAGAAATTTTTAAAGCAAAAAGATCAGATAAAACTTCAAACGTTTGAAGAAAATAAGAAAGATCAACCAATCAGATTGTTAATTGTTGGTTCAAGTGGATGTGGAAAAACAACTTTATTATTGAATTTTATCTACAATAGGTTGATTCCTTATTCCAATTTGTATGTTTTTTAGTAAATCTTTAGAACAAGACGCTTATAAAAAATTGCAAGAAAGATTTGAAAATATTGAGAAAAACTTAAGCAAAAAGGTATCACATTTTTATAATGCCTCTGAGGACATAGTTCCATTAAGCGAGTGTAAACCCAATTCGTTAATCGTTTTTGATGATTGTATTCTGGAAAATCAGGACGTTATTAAGGAATATTTCGTAATGTCTCGTCACAAAAACATATCTTGTATCTATCTTTCCCAATGCTTTTCAAAGGTTGATAAACAAGTTATAAGAAATAATCTGAATATGTTGTGTATTTTTAAGCAAGATGATCACTATTCGAGAAAGATTTATAACAATTATGTGGGATCTGATATGAGTTTTAACCAATTTAATGAGCTGTGTGATAAAATTTGGAAGGAAAGACTACGGATTTTTAACTATTAATCTAACTTTGAAGCCTAAAAATGGTAAATATTTGAATAAATTTTCTAATATAAATGCTGTTCAGTGGTCTACTTGATAAAATATTTGTTACAATTATTTTTACATTATCTTTACTTTTTATTTACATTATGAAAACAACTGAAAAACGGTAAATCTGTTCACGTTTTTACGTTCCACGTTCACGTTTTTACGTTTCCACGTTCACGTTTTTACGTTCCACGTTCACGTTTTTACGTTCCACGTTCACGTTTTTTACGTTCCACGTTCACGTTTTACGTTCCACGTTTCAAAAATTTTCCTAAATAAATGGTGAACGTAACTTCTGAAGAAGCGAAAAAAACTTGATCAAATCGAAAAGAAATTAATCAAAGAATTTAAAGAACAGATTCGAATTGATGAAGAAGAACAAGAACTTATTCAAAAAATTAATCAACCTGTAACTTCTGCAATAAAAAATGTTGAGGGCAAAATTGAAAATGTTTTAAGCGATAATCAAAATTTAATGAATTTGGTTCCAGTTGTACGACAATTTGCCGATATTTCGATTCCAGAATCTGAGTTTGAATTGCCAAAATTACCATCTTCAACACCATTTAGACCTCGAATCATTGAAGACTCTACCATAGTTGAACCAATAAGTCCTGGAACAACGGATATAATAATTGGTGAAATTGGTAAAAAATTCCTTCCTAGAGCGAAGGATGATAAATTTTGTTTGTATTGGGATAGAAAAAAGAAAAGTTTTTATGATTGGAAATTTACCCGTTAATTTTGAACAAAATGATATAATTATTAATGAAAAAATGTACGAAGGTACTCAAGGTTTATGGAGATTATTAACAGACAATGACGTTCCAAAAGATAATTTATATTCTGAAGAAGATTTGAAAAAGTATACAGAAATTTTATGGGAATCTGACTCAATTTACAAAAATAATGATCCATCTACTAAGAAGCCTAAGTCAAGTAGAGGTAAAAAATATATCAATTTGATTAAACCAATTTGGGAAAAACGAATCGAAGGATCAGGTGTAAGAAAATACAATGATAATAAGATTGAGTACAGATATATCGGCGATTTGACAAAACTCGATGGAATTATAAATTATATTTATGCTCAAGAGAAGGCTGGAAACAACAATTTTTTTGAATGAAAAGAAAGCTATTAAAGATTTTATTTCGAACAAACTTGACGAAATGATTGAAAAAACCTGATGGAATTAAATATTTTAAAACGAATTTTGCCGGCAATAAGTTCATCTATGATTGAAGGTAGCGGACTTTTGAATGATTTTATCAACAATTTACCTTTTGAATTACACGTGCCAACTTATCAGTATCTGGGGCCTGGCACAAAACTCGAAAAAAGACTAAAAAGAGGAGATCCTGGTATAAATAAATTAGATCAAGCTGCTATGGAACACGATATTTTTTATGCAAAACATAGAGACACAAATTCCAGACATATAGCAGATAAAGTTTTGCAAGATAAGGCAATGGATAGATTTTTATCAAAAGATGCTAGCTTAGGTGAAAGATTTGTTGCACTTCCAACAGTTGGAGCAATGTTTTTGAAGAGAAAACTAGGAATGGGAATTGAAGAGAACTTGAAATTTTAACTATATAAATGGAGGTGAATGTAAATTTCAGCAAAAATCAGAAAGAAAAAATAAAATCCGCTTTTAAGAAAAAAATACCCGTTAGTATTCAATTTAAAATAGATCAACTAAAAAATGGCGAAGATAAGATATTTTTAACAAATAGACAATACAATAAACTCGAAAAACATAAGAAAAACAGTAAAGGAACCAGAATAGAATTTTCTTATAATCAGTTGAAAGAACTTAAAAATGGTGGTCTTTTGAAAGATTTATTAGATTTTGGAGAAAATATTCCAGTTGTTAAAAATGTTGTTCCTTATGTTCGTAAAGCTGCTCCAATCGTTAAAAAAGATGTGATTCCTATTGTTCGAAACATTTTAAATTGGTTAGATAAAGAGTTGGAAGATGTTACAGGATCTGGATTAGATGAAAAAACTTTGAATTACGTGAAATCAAACATTGAAAAAAAAATTTAAACCTTTAACATTCGGGGAATTGGAAGAAATCTGCAAAAATATTAAACATTTTAGAGGAATCTTCATGAGAGATACATTACCTGAAAAAGTTAAGAAATTTGAATGTGGAATTGTGAATTTAGACTCGATTATGGGAATTGGAACGCATTGGATTTGTTATTATAAAAATGATAAGAATGCATATTATTTTGATTCGTATGGAAGAATTGAGGACAAACCACCTATAGAATTGATTAAATATTTGAAAAAATCAAGCGTCTACTACAATGATTCTCAGATTCAAGACTATAAAGATCCCCCAATTTGTGGTCATTTATGTGTTTTTGTTTTGAATGAACTGAGTAATGGTAAAGATTTTAAAGAAGTTGTTAACAAATTATTGCTTAATAAATATGGTTTCACAAAATATTTTTGACGTATTTGGAACACAAATTATTCAAAATGTAGATAATAGTTTGAATTTTGATAGTTTGAGAAATGAGTTTGATAACAAGTTAGAAAATTTATTACAAAACCTTCCAGATTCAGATATGTTTGCTGTCGAGATTGAAGATTTTAAAGCAGAATATGATAACAAACTTGCAAATTTCATGAGTTCAAATGAAGTTGCTGATAAAATAAAAACATTGGAAAAAGAAGTTGATGATGGTGTAAAAAAATTATTTACCAATTTAATGTCTCACATCGAAAAAGCTGATGAAATTACTGAAGCAATCAAAGTTGAAAAGAATTATGTTAGTTTGGCTAATAAGAAAAGAATTGTCGGTGTTCGACCTGGTATTGACAAACATGATGTTGTTGTTAAAGAACAAATTTTAAAACCTCTAAAATTATCAGAAAACATCGATATTGTTGATTTACATGATCCGAATGTTAAAAATGCCTTAGATTTTAAAGGAAAAAGAATTAGCGGTGTTAGTAAAGGAATTAATCCATTTGATGTTGTTGTAATGATTCAATTAGAAGATCCTATTAAAATGTTTAATGAACTAAAACAAAATTATGAGAATCATAAACAGCATGTTAAAGATTTTACAACAGAAGTCTATGACAAGTTAGAAGCCAGAAATAGAAGATCAGTAGACGATGTTGATGAAATTAATGAAAAACTTACTAATTTTAAAGAGTCCTTTTGATAAGTTTAGTTTAGATGCTACGAAAACTTTTGAGAATATTGGTCATAAATTTGTTGAATACAATGATTCTTATGCTGTCAAATTTCAAAAATTATAAAAAAAACTTAATAATATGGAGGAAGATCTTACTGAAATAGGTATTCGCGTAGGGTTTTATGCACGATAAATTTTTCCCTAAATAAATGGCGCTCATATATTGTGTGAGGTGTAAGGCAAAAACTGAAACAAATGATATAAAATACTATGCAAATATCAATGGAGTTAAGAGAGTTTCTGGAAAATGTGCTGAATGTAACTCAAAAAAGAGTCAATTTATAAAAATTTGAAATTTTTTCCTAATAAATAGAGATGGCGGGACATTACAGTGCTTTCGATCTTTTTATCATGCAACACGAAAGAGATTTGAAAAAAGAACATTGGGATGACATTTCTCAAAAATATGAATTATCCGAAGATATGATGAGATTATACGTAAACAAATTGAATTGGTATAACATTGCTAAATATCAAACTTTATCATCAGAGTTCATTCAAGAAAATATACATTATCAATTAAAAGATCATATGTCTGTTCTTTGTCTCTATCAACACTTGAGTATAAAGTTTTTGGATGAAAATAAAGATACAGTTGATTGGAACAATATTATAGATAGCGGTTACTATCCTGTGCAGATTTTATTGAAATATGTGACCGAGATCGCAAAATTTAAGGAAGAGAATCCTGAATATGACGAAGTAGATCATTAAAAATGAATAAAATTTATATCTTTTCTTATAAAAACGTACATTAGATCGATGAAAAAATGATACACGATGTTTAAAATTTCTAAATTTTCTCTTATTAAATGGCGGACTACAGAAAGTATGCTAATGATATTGAAAGGGCGGAGTTTAAAAATTTCTATCCAATTAGTAAACAACATTTGAATGAACCGAATAAAAGAACTGAGTTTAATATTGATTTTGGAGATAACTTTTGCTCGTCTAACTTCCAGTTTTATATTTCTGGAACTTTAACAAAACAAGATGGTCAAGCATATCTTGGAACTGATAATGTTAGATTAATCGATAATTTTATACCGTTTTTATTTTCTAAGATTGAAGTAAGAAAACACAATAAATTGATAGAAGAAGTCGAAAACTGTGGTCAATTAAGCACAATTAAAGGAACTATTTGTTATTCCAAAAGTGATGTATTTTCAAACAGTTTTGAATCAACTTTTAAATTTGGACAATTTGAAGCGGTCCGGTGATTTAGCACATTTCGGCTTAGGATTTTTTGAAAATGTTACTATTCCGATCTATAAAGGAGGATTTTATCTAAGTTTTATAAGAGCAGAAGACGATGATGTGATTCTGAAGACTGCAACTGGAAATGTTATGCCTGTTGATGGCAAAATTACAATTAACGAGTTTTTCATTAGAGTTCCGATGATTGATTACAAAACCACGAGTAAAATTCAGTTGATTGATGAAATTATAAAATCTCAAAACATCACGTTTAATTTTCTAGATTGGCAATGTATTGAACAAAAAGGTATTTCCGGAACAACTTATTCGTTCGATATCACAAATATTTATAGAAATATCTTCAATCCCAAGTTCGTTATCATTGGTTTTCAAACAGATAGACAGAATAATCAAGAAAAAAATCCTTCAAAGTTTGATAGTTTGGATGTAAAAAATATCAGAGTAAAATTGAACGGTTCTTATTATCCAGATGAATTACAAAATTTAAACATTTCCGGTGGTCTTTTCAGAATCATGTATCAGATGTATCAAGATTTTAAGAAAGTTTACTACAAAAATATGGAAATGTATTACAACCCCAAAGAATTTATAGCAAATAGACCCATTTATGTCATTGATACAACAAAGAGTTTGACAAATATTTCTAGTTCAAAGAACGATATAATTATCAATATGGATTTTCAAAATGCTGTTACAAACGCGATTTGTTATGTGGTTGTGGTTTCTGAGAAATTTTTAGCCTATGATGTGATTAAGAACGATATTAGAGAAATTCAGTAGTTAATGATGTTCATATTGTTCTCTTTTCATTCCTTCTAAAACTTTAAAAATATACTCTTTCGCTGATGAAAAATCACGATTTCTTCCGGAATAATCTTTGTAATCATAGACAAAATATCCTAAATAGTTAAATAATAAAATAAAATCATTTCTTTTTATCTCGGTAGTTGAAATATAAACATAAACATTTGCGCTGAAAAATTTATATCTCGGCAGACTTAGTTCCATAGCTTCCATTTATTCTTTTTGTAAAAATGGAAGAGTATAATGCCAACTGTTACAAGTGTTATAATAGAGGAGAAATTATTGATAAAAGATTAGTTTGTAGAGATTGTAATTTAATTTTGTACGAAAGACCTAAGCCTAAGAAATTTCGAAATAAATTAACATATTTGAATAATCTGCTTATGAAATTACAATACGGAGACAAGAAGCAAACAAAATTTGTTACAGAATTTAGAAAAAAGAACAAAAATTTTTACTTATCTCTTGGAACCATTGACAAAATTATTTTCCTTTTCAAAGAATACATTAGGTTTGTTGGTTTAAATACACACGTTTATTATGAAAAGATATTACCTGTATTTTTTCATTATCTGGATGTTGAATTTGTCTACGATTTTAAGCCAGAAATCCTCGATGATTTTATAGTACATTTGGAGAAATTAAACGAGGAACCTCTTGAAAAGAATGCGGTTTTACTCACATTCTCCCCGACTTCTCGAGTGATTGTTAGCAAATTTCATTATTTCCGTTTATAGATTTTTTATTAAGATTTCTGGATTTTTTCATTAAAATAGCTTAAGAAATTAGAAGCCTACAATGAACAGTAAAACAGCTATAGATTCGGTTATTTAACATTCGTGGTTTCCTGTTAGATTTCTTAGATTTGTTTATGGTTCAATGGACAGTATTTTACATTCGTGGTTTCCTGTTAGATTTCTTAGATTTGTTTATGGTTCAATGGACAGTATTTTACATTGATTTTCTGACTGTCCCAAAAGTGAGCCAGGAACCCCACATTCATATCTACTTATATATATATATATATATATATATATATATATATATATATATATATATATATATATAACACATCTACGGGTGTCTTCTGCATCTCTGTTTTAAAACTCATGCATATAAACAATTCTTTTACTAGTACATTTCAAATTGTGTATCTCTACTGTTATAAAAAAATCGAAGATTCAAATTGCAAGACATAAATTATTTATTTCTATTTCATACGGGTGGTGATATCCTAATACCCCTTCCGGGGTGTTTTTATTCAAAGTTGAGAGACTCCCGTGGTTATTTTCTATTATTCCACTATAAGGTCAACCCATTGATCAATCCTGGACTTTTGTGCTTTGGCCTCATCAGTCCTGCCTCCCGTGTTGACTCTCCTCTCTCGGGACCGGCTCGGCTCAGCAGGCATGCTGGGAGGCTAATTGAAATCCGATCTCGACCCAACAATTCTCTTACTTGACCCAGATGTTATCTTCGCCTGTTACACCCGATGACGCCTGTTATTTCCAACTTTAAATTTAAATTCTCAAGGCTCTGATTCTTACTCGGGGATGGTTTTAATATAATACCATTTAAAATCTTATATATATTTTCCATTAAACAAGTCAACATGGACATTTTTTTAAGAATACCGTAAAATCATGTTTTTTTTATATTCGGTTGTAAATAGTAAATAAACAGTATAATGTTACAATATCGTCTAGTTTTATATAACAAATGTGGTTGGACGAAGCCATTCGTTGTTTTGTAACAATCGTTTATCGATTTTTTTTAAATAGCTCTAATAGAGTAGTTTTAGACAAGTTTTGTACAAATAATCTAATACAGCCAAAATTGTTGACAGTTCATATAAAATGTACTACTAACCAAAACTAAGCTTGCATTTTCGTCGACTATATACGGCATTTTCAAACCACCCTCGCACTGGCCAGATTTAGTAACATCCTTGTTCAGGTAATTAACAACTGCCTACCTCACACACACCGGCAGCAGTTCCAAGAAACCATACTCATTTGTTCCAACGTATAATGAATATTGCACGAGTCGGTCTACAGATAGCTATTAATATTACTCGGCTTATTCGTTTCTTGTGACTAATGTCTTGTCTGTATCGGTCAAAAGCGTTTGTTGAGCGAGTCTCTATAAAGTGAGGTCTCAATCCTTCCTTGTTCGATTTATTATGTTAAAATCACGGCACGAAATACCGTCAAGGTTATTCTAATAAATGATCAAACTGTAATTGGTGTTTTTACTGTAACTACTTTTATCATGCAAAAACAATAATTTTATCTCTCTACATTGTATTTACATTAACATATTTGACAAAATCTCGTTTATCACGTAAGAACAGAAGAAAAATAGCAGTATTAATTGGTTGAGCGTTAACAAAGCCTTATCACTTGAGGGGCTGGAAATTCTTATCTGTATGATTGTCGGTACGATATGTCAAAAAACGAACACACCTATAAACTGGAAATTGTGCGTGCAGCTTCATTTATATATGAGGAACACAGATTTCGATGACGGTGTATGTCATTTCATAGAATTTGGCTAAGCGTTAACGAACATTTTTATATTGTTCTTAAGGGTAACAATGATGGCAACGGGAAAATCACAGAATAAACTTAACAAACTGAGTACAATCATATGAATTTTAACGTGTAACACGTGTAGCCTAATAAAATGAGTTATAGATCTGAAATTTTACATGCAATTTCTACGAAGCCTGTTACGCGACACGTGGTGAGTCTACTCAGTAGTGCAAAGTGCAAGAGGACAGCGCGGAATGGTGGGAAATTATGGAGTAAAACCAGTACCCCAACAACCAGTATACGCGCGAGAAAGCTGTCATCATTATACCACTACGTTTGATGGATTGCTCGCGTTACCGTATTCCTGGTACGAAAATATCAATGCTAAACTAAAAATAAAATATCGCTTTATAATCGTCATGAATAAAAAAAGTTTATCATTTTTACGTATTACTTAACTCTACAACTGGCAGTCGCCTGAAAATCAGTCGATTTGACACGTGCCCGTTTGACATCTGTTATAATTAATTCACGATCTAAACTGCAATGATTCAAATACCACTGGAATCAGAAATAGTTGCTGATTTGATCGATGTATTTTGTTTTGTTTTGTATGCCATGATTTAAGTATGACATATTGAAAACGAGAGTTGTTTGTAAACAGTCGGCCATTGTTGTTGTATTGTTACCCGGTCGCGTTACTCTTGTCCATCTAAAACGTAAGTTTATTACATGAAATAAGTGTTTTTATGTAATAAGTGTGTTTATTTATGCGTATACATTCTCGTAGATTGTGTTTTATCAGTTTATTTTTTGATGTTATGTAAAAAAAATATATTAGTGAGCTTTTGTATTCTAGGCTATGTGCAGTGTTATGATAGTTTTAGTTAGCTTTAGGATAATTTTCATATGCGATGATCATGATATAAAGTTTCTTTATTTATTTTTATAGACTTACTTTTAATGTATTTTATGAATTTTTTCGAGTAATAATTCGAGGTTTTGATGAATTTTATAACACAGTCGTATTTATAGCAATGAATTTAGCCGTGTTGTACTTTCTTCAGTTTAGAGTATTTCATAATTGTTGTAATATAAAAAATGTAGTAAACTATACATTTTTCTAAAAACTATAAAAAATTTTCAACATTTTGGGTATTTTGGAAATATTTTTTTCACACAATATGTCTTTTATAGGTGCACCCCCACCACTTTTACATACCTTTTTTATTTTTTGAAAACAAAATTAGTAAAAAAAGTGATAGATTTCTTATATATTGGGGTTTTTATTTTCATAAATAAAAAGTAAATTTTCTTGTGAAAACAATGATATATAATTCATATAGGTTTATAATCAAATTATATTTTAGAAAAATTAAAAACCGATACTACTGCAAAACACCTCAAAATGGCCTGCCACTTGAGGACATTTCAACTGCCAGCTCGAGGGTTAAACCATGATTCATTTATTAAAAACCCTTCTCACATTTTTGACAGCTTCAAAAGTTTATTGCCGCAATAAACTTTTACTTGCAATTTTTGCATTATTAAAGATGTTTTAAAATAAATTAAACTTTTATTGAACTTTCTTGGTACTAAAATACCATTTTATATTTGTATATACCAGAATCATGAATCAAGTGCGTATGATGCTCGAAAGCAACAGCGATTTTCTTTTTTCTGCACATTCCTATTTTTTAAGATGTGATTATTAGAGTTTTGTTGTCAAATGTGAACCAAAACTCAAAACTAATGAGTCTAAAAATTAAATTTTATTTCATAAAAGCGATATCAACAATAACAAACCAAACTTCTTATTTTATTTTAGCAAATATTAGCCTACGTCAGTTAATGAACTGTCCGTATAATAATTCTTTATTTTCAGCTACAACCATTTTTAAGTTGCTCAAAATACTTTTAAGTAATCATATTTGTACTAACCGACTTTCGTATCTATTTAAACTTTTTGCTGATACATCCATCGATTAATCACAAATTCTGTATCTTTTCAACAATGCAGACTATAATAAAATAAAATAGTTGCCTTCCGGTATCACAAAAACTATAAAACCGTATTTGGTCTTAAAACAAATATTACGCCGGAATTCGATATTCTACATTTTCGCAGTGTTGTTACTTAAGGACAACAATCACAATAAATTACCTCCAATCAAGACCAAAACTTGAAAGTCGTCTAAAATGTATGATCCTAACACCTTCTCTCCCTGATTTAGGATCAATTTTCTTCTTCACGGGCACAAATCGATGGCACGGTTTAGATTTTGTTTTGGAAATCTCTTGTACAAAGACCGATAATTTTTTAAGATTAACACTGTTAAGGTAACTTGATTGCAATGAAGTGAGATATCGGATTTTTCTATTACTTTTAAATGGTTTTATTTTATTTTTTCAAGCTTTTACAGTGCGAGGAGCTAGATTCGTCAGACCCTTACATGGGTTTTTATTACTAAAACTACTACCACTTGTTTCTTATGGTTATTTCTGGACCACAAGCTTTTTATCACCAATTAAGTTTTCTTCATTAAAAATACTCTATGTCATTGGAGGAAAACTCTATTTTGTGAAAATTTATGCTAAGTTAATAAATAACTGCAGTAAACCTCATTAAAGTTATAAAAAACCTAATTTAAGACTAAATGTAAGAGATATGCCTCTAATCGACGCCGCAGTTGGTAATTGATTTGTATAAAAAACCCATTATTATATGTAACGAATGGATGAAGCACACGGGGTGGAGATGTCTGAGTTGCAAAGTTTACACGCAATTTTGTAGCATGGACGCAACACTTAGAGGTCTTAAATAAAAATATAACTTTGCCTCCTTGCTGTTAAAATAGAATAACAATGAACCCAAATGTTACCTAGGGGTGGTCGTAGTGAAATTTAGTCATATAAAACACTAGAATTGACTTCTCTTAAATGAAGATGTTGGCAGACAAACTAAATAGTCTGTAGATTTGGCTCGACGTTGACTTTAGACATCGGAGCTTAAGAATTTGCAGACGCAAAAAAATTGAAGTCAAAGTGAGAGAAGAAACAAAAACAAGAAAAGGGCAAAAATCGAGTCGGACTCCCTCTAATTGCAGAAGATTCATTATCTTGGAGTACTTTTACATTTTTTATCTCTTACAAAAATTGTCTCCCAAAGTACTTACACACAGCATTTGATTCTAAATCTGATTTTTAACTAAATTTTAGTCAGGACAGCGAGGGCCAGTTTGTATTGCATTGTACCAAAATGCAACCTTTGGCTTGCTGTGGGCCTCTCCGTAGGCCTCGGGAGATTTGGCTTAATTGGGAGGTAACTCAAATTCGAGGGTTGCCTAGGCCTGGGAGTTAAACTGGCCAGGATGAAAATTTAATCAGAGTTCTAATTTAAACAGGGATCTAAGTTGGAAATGGGGGTTTTGTGTTTAATGTTTCCAGATCGTGAATTTCCTCCGGTCAAATAAGTCGGTTTTGAGACATTTAAAACCAACTGCCACACTCATAAATACAGTAATAATTCAATATAAACTTAATATGAAAGCTTTATGAAAACTGTGCTGTGTGAAAAAATTGTATCACTCTACCGGACGTGATATGTATTTTAAATTTGAGTACTTGTAGCTTTAGGCATAAAACCGATAACTTTTTAAAAGTAGGAATTATTTATTTTAGTTTCTCAAAAAGATTCGAAAATAGCGAACTCTCCTTTTACTCCGTGCAGATATTACTCAAAAGCCTGATAACGGCTCAGGTCGAGGAGTTAATAGTGTCTCAGATTGGACGAATAATGAGATCATTCATACTTCATTCAGAAATGAAGTGATCTACAAAACACGCCTTTTGTCAATGAGATAACTACGTAACAGGACGTACTATAAAGTGCAAAAAGATGTTATAATGTTTAGACCATCCGATGATCAATTTCTTTCATATGGTAAATTTATATAGCAATTTCATAAAAAGAGAAGATTGTATTGTTATGTAATGCAGAATGACTCACTTGACGCTTGTTTATAAAGGACTGAAACTTGATTTAATAACTATTCACAAACTTACTTCAGTCTAAGAATCATTATTTTGTTAACCTGAAATAAATAGAAATAAGTTTGCCGTTGTTTGTTAAGATAGTACAAACGAGCAGTGCTTTTTTGCATCATCTCCGAGATTTCTGTGTTGGGAATAGGACAAAGATAATTCTGGAATAAAAGTCAATTTTGTTTCTTGTTATTTTACATTTTCCCAGACCTTACTTTTATAGGCTTGGACACTTTATTCAGCCATAAACCTTTTTCTTATTCTTGTTCTGCTTACCTTGGGGCAATCCACCATCAACCGAACAAGTTGTCGTGAGTAGCTGGGTCTGCCCATGAGCCGAAACAATACGTGATGTAGTGTAGCCTGCTCGTGTCTGGCTCCCCTCTCCAGCACATTGTGCAAACACGGTCACGTTTGGTATCATTGTACTGTATCTCGTGCCGATCACACGGCTTCTTGGGGAGCACTATAACATAAAGTGGGAGCTCTACATTTGATGTAGTGTAGCCTGCTCGTATCTGGCTTCCCCTCTCTTTTTACAGCACATTGTGCAAACACGGCCACGTTCGCTATCTTTGTACTGTATCTCGTGCCGATCACACGGCTTCTTGGGGAGCACTATAACATAAAGTGGGAGCTCTACATTTGATGTAGTGTAGCCTGCTCGTGTCTGGCTCCCCTCTCCAGCACATTGTGCAAACACGGTCACGTTCGGTATCATTTGTACTGTATCTCGTGCCGATCACACGGCTTCTTGGGGAGCACTTATTTTCCCATAGAATATACAGTTCTTTTTCCAGGCGGAAGTTAGGACTACAAAGTCTTTTTCTTACACTATAATCAAATTATCATTAATAGTTAAAGCCCATTTAAAGGTACCTGCAGGTAATTACGATTCGGCAACATATCTGTATAATAATTTCAGCTAACTCGAGGAGTTTAAAACCAACAATATTTTTTTATCTATAACATTGTATTATTTTTAAATTATATGTATGTTTCAGAAATTGTAGTGACCTGAACGTTTATATTATATGAATTTATAAAATTATGCAATACTGTATTTAATAATGTAGTTCGCAGCACCAACAAGTGAGTGTCTACACTCGGCAACACCAGGTGGCGTGGTGAAGGGCGGTTTGGCGGGAGAGTGCGGTGCGGCGCGACGTATGACCTGTGACCTGACAGTCGATATACCGCGAGAGCCGCTGTCAAAGATTATACTCGCTGATCGTTCCATACTGTACACTGCCCGCATTCCTCGACCTTCGTCCGTGCTAGCGCGTGAGCTACCACGTCTATCGCATGGCTGAGAGTTTTCAAAAGCCAGTAATTATCACGCCTTGACATTTCTAAAGTAGCCGAGTATGCGGGCGCTGTAAGTCGCCTCGGAAGAGCCCACGCGATTATCTAATTTCGCATATCAACTACTCTAAACTGGGTTTGTTTGTTAATACATTCGTTTAGCAATATGTTACGTCCAGCCTCCGTGGTTAGGTGATTGGAAAGCGTCCTAGCTTGTCACCTCATCGTACAAACATCATACCCAGCCATTGTACGTTGAAGTTTGACACGATGTATCCTCTAGCAGCTCTTCAAAGTTATAGCATACATTCTAGTACGAAACAATATCTTAAATTGTTTTTTAAAACAATACCACAGAAATTAAGATTAACATATTTTATACAGTCAGGGAATAAATGTTTTCATTGCAACCATGGGAGTAGTTTTCTTATAGTTCAAATAGTTCAATAGTTTCAATAGTTCAATAGTTTCATCTTCTTTAAAACTTTATGTATTACACTTTTATTATGTGAAACTAATTTAAATATCCATCTGTTCAATACGATTTGTTTGGACACTCGGAATTGAAATGGCAATGATGAGACTGTTAATACATTACGAATGGACATCGACATCAATTTACTATAACTTATATATTTTACCAAGTCGAAGCTCTTACCTGCATATGGTATTTTATATCCTTTTTAGACCTCACTGTACTATTTGTTTTATTTTAACACTTAATTTAATTGTTTCAGGTACGTAACATTCAGCCTATTTTCACAAGTTAAGTGAATTTAAAATGTTTTTAAAATGCACACGCCTACGGATGACTTCCATAGGGTATAATACTTAGAATACTCAATAATAAGTTGGACCTTTCATTCGAATTCCAATTATTCTCTTGCTTGTAGTATGACATTGAGTATAAATGTAGACATTGATACGATGTCTCATCATGATCTAATGGGGTCTCTGGTGCGTCAGAAGTACTAATATTATTTTGATTTCCATTAAAACCGAACCACCCAGAAATCATCGATTGTAAGGAACAGTCAATATCAAGTTAAAATATATTTTTAAACATGTGTGTCTCCTGGAATTCACGCAAGACTCCTGGATGTTCAGTACCACGGTAGATGGCGCCTGGACGCGGTAGATCACGTGAGAATAGCCAAGGTCATCGGTGAAGATGAATCGACCTTGAGCCGTCTAGCGACTGGAGAACGAGAAGAGCAGGGGCACCATCCAGCGACCTTGACGGACTCCACTCTCATCTGTATGGGAACTGAGCTCTTCACGTGGTTCCTGACGTATGTGTGGCTCTGGTCACTCTTGGACTAACTGTGAATGAGCTTCCATTCAGCAAGATAACTCCGGTCCGTTTAATGAAAGTTGAATTCGGGTTTTCCCTTCACAAGACATGATGTGGGTTTTTACGAATTTAATTATATGAATACTAAGTCTGTATGCCCTGTTTAGCCTTGTTGTTATCAAGATAGAATAACGAGCCCATAAGTTAATGCCCTGGTGGCCAGGAATTTCAAATTAGGGAGTGGAACACACTCTCACGAAGAAATGAATAAGGGAATGAATTATACGGTTGGGCGAAATCACCAGAGTCCCAGTCGAGGAGTAGATGAAGGATTGGCAACACCACACATTTCTGCAGCTTTAGTGGTCGTTTTGATCTATCCTCTGAAAGGTATCTTGGAGAAATCGAATCGTGATTCTGAAAAACAAACAAGAAGTGGAGTTCAGACTGTCCTGTGGTTTAAGGCAATCCGAGTCCGCGCTAAGTGATTGAACTAGAATTAAACTGTATTGCTTGCCTCAAAATTGTAATTTTGAGATCATCTTCCTGAAGACAGTTATGTCGATATTTGCGTTCCTGCACATCACGAACATCACTCAAGAAGCCCCAGAGTTCCTACACAATCTCAACGACACAATTTTCGCTGCTACTTTTACACGCATCTTCGAGTTTTCCAATTGCAATCATCACCCAAAAATTATACACTAAAGACCCAACATTTGTCAACTGTCATTTTTTTCGTCTCTTTATCTTCAACTCACTCAACACTGACTATAATTGGGTTTATGACGTACTCCATCAAGATAGAAGAGGATTAGTCATCGCATTGACGATATGATAACCTTCTGGTGACGTAATGTACCTTTGATCCTCCTTCCTGTTTTATTTTTGGTACCCTTGATTCAACACAAGGGCAGTCTCCGATATATACCCGCGGTGTTTTCTGGAGGTGCATTCTCTTATCGTCTCTAGTTTTGTTACGTAAAGTTCTTGAAATTCGTTCCATCCGGTTTCTCAAACACCCATGTCACATGACACGTTTTATCCTTTCTTGCATAATTTTTCTTCACTTTCTATATTCACTAATCCAAGCCTTGCATTCAGACACAGCAGCCTTAAAGTAGAATCCGACGACAGTTGCTGAAGGCTATCTCTCTTCTTTCCTATTCCACATTCTGCAGGGGAAGAAGTTGTTGGCGTCGTTGTTATAGGGCACCTCAAGTTTCCGGAATCATACAATTTGGACGTGTAATCTCGAAAATTTTTATCGCCGTTACAGAATCAGCAGGCACAAATTCACCTCTCACTCAATGTCCCCGCTTAACTCTATTATTTTTTCAATGAGCCTGGGTGTTCTCCGACCTCTCACTCTTAGTTACCAATCTTCTATAGTTCTAAGAGTTTTAGAGGATGGGTTCCCGTTCTTTGTACCCACTTTCTATTGAAGCAAATTGATATGAATATTTCCCTCATAGACGAGGACAACTGATACCTGTATAAATACAATACCTTCCTCTGCACAACCAAAATATTATGTCTATTCTATGTCCTTCGCAGGGGTTCCTTTTATATCTCGGAGGTGTACAAGATAACATGTATGACAGACATTAATAGCTGCCGCTATTAACTCATACATTTTTAACTTTACATTTTATGGTACCGTCTTGGTGCACTAACTTATCATTGTTTTTAGACTATTTATTGTATTTGCTGTATTTATATAAGAATCATAGAACCTCATAACCCTGTATGACCTCTACTAACCCCAGACCTACCTAAACATCAGAACGGGGAGGGGGGTGTTATCTGCCTGTTTATTAATAATCCTGACTAAATTCTCCCTTCTTCCGACCAATCAGCATCACTTCAGTTTTGTAAGGGACTTTCATAATACTTTGGCTTTACACCGAAGGAGGTGAAATGGTTGCTTAATAGAAGTCAGCACTGGTTTACGATGGCTGTGCTTAAAATGTACTAAGTGCTTCGTGTCAGAAGCGCGGTTAAAGTTACGTCATTGTTGCGAAGCATATCTATTGTTGCAAAGGCGTGGTTTTGCGATTGCTGAAGTTTTGGCATAGTTTGCCAAGCGGGTTGTTAAATACGCAACAAATGACTATGAGTGGAGTTCGACACTGTCCTA
>NW_025780759.1:0-43059 GCF_021130785.1 Homalodisca vitripennis
CTCCCCTTCTTTTTTTTTTTCTAAAAAAGGGACTTTAAAAAAATGTATTTTAAAAAAAATTGGTCAAAACAAAATTAAAAGGGGGGGTTGGGGGCCCCCCCCGGGGGGATCATGGAGTAAAATTTACGTTGAAATTTTCACTATTTAATTACGGGAAAAACCGAAAAAATTTCAACATAAACTGGATTAGGAAATGGGCTAACCTTCAACCCGGGAGTCACATTTATTATTTTGCCAAAAACATATATGAGTTGTATCTAATTTATTTTTTATTCCCTTTTTCATTTTTTGGAGCCCCTAGAACCACTCTTTTTAAACCTTTTCAAAGTTTCAGATTTTTGGAAATTTTAAAAAACTACTTAGAAAAAAGGGAGGCTTTATAATTAGTGGCCACCACCAAAAAATCATTGATATTTGTGATTACTAAACCCAGAAACCACAATTCAAACACATGATGTTATAGCTTTGCGTAAAATTTAAAATTTAAATAAATTTTTTTCAGAGTTTTATATCAAAAAAAGTAAAAATTTCCTGATGGTAAAAGATCAACTCTAAAGCTAGTTATTTATTAAATGAACAAACAAGGAAATGTAAGATTTAGGCTATTACTTTTTTTTTTTGAAGGATAAGTGTCTGTCACTTGTGACAAAAAATTATGCATTTTATCACCATTGTCTTGTGGTCATTACTAGGGCCCTTTTTTGTTTTGGAAAAACGCCCATGCCATTCTCAAATACCTACAAATTATTTTACTTTGTATAAATTTAAATTTTTTGAACAATGCTCTTATTCAATACATTAGAAAGAGCGGGCAACAGTTAAAATTGTAAATAACTATAATTAGGAATTTTTTTGTTTCGATATTCGGGTTTTTCTAATCAATAATTTGATTCCCTGAAAAATTTTTGGGTGGTGGATAGTAATATATTTCTGCCAAAATTTTTTCCCAAAAAAAGTTTACCTAAAAATAGAGCACTTTGAATGGGAACAAAATGTAAAAATTACATAATGATTCCTAAAAAAAAATCCAAAAAAAATGGGGGTCATTTGAGTTTAAATATTGATTTTTTTTTTCAACAGCTGCCATTCTGTAATAAAAAAGCCTAAGAAGTGTGGTTTGCGGCATTACTTTCTAAAAATAAATGCCTTTAAGATGATATGCATATTAAGATGACAGATACCTGGGCTTGATTTAAGATTCTTTTATACCCCCCCATGGGCCCTCCCTCCAATGTAGGCATGTAAGGGTTGATTCATTAAAATAAGTCTAGATGTCATATAACATTGTTAACATTTGTAGATTTTATCTACTATGGTTAAAAAAAATATTAAAGGTTTTTCCAAACTTTTTTACACCATGGAAATATTGTGGTGGCCTTTGTGTAACTTTTCCCTTCGATCGCCATAAAGCTCCGGAAAAGTACATTCCCCCCAAAGATTTCGGGGCATAATTTTCTATCCTACGAACCTCAAGCCCACTCTTTGGGCCCTTAAATGAAGACGCAAAAAAAATGCATTACAATACAGTAGAAAGATTCTACTCTAGATATAATCCCTTTCAATAAAAACATTGTGATTAAAAAAATGTTCATTCCGATACTCGATACCGGGGAAAAATTTTGTGGATCGAAGTACAATAAATTTGGATGACTTCAAAAAAAGATCACAATGAGAATAAAATTGGAACTAATGGGTTTTAAATGCATGCTCAAGCTCGATCAAATAAAAAAGGAGAGCTTTTGTTTTATTGTTTACATACGATGAATAAAAAAAACTTTAATAAATTAAAACAACTCTGAAATTTTTTCCAATGTAAATGAATAAGTTTTAATAAATATGTACAAAGTAAAACGTTAAATTTTATTAGAGCTTCCTGAATTCTTTTCTTTTGGGATTGCATTTAAGGCAGCAGCAGCTATTTTTTGTGTTTATTTTTTTTTTTAATCTCTTGTTTACTATATACAAAATATTATTTTCAGTTTATTAGGGTTTCTGCATATCTAGTTTCAGGGAAAAAAATTTTAAAACAAAAAGGTTAATTGATGAGTTTTTTTTAAAAAAAAAAAGCTTAAAATTTTTCTGTACAAAAATTTTTAAAAAATATCAAAATCTTTTTTAATACGGGTAAAACTTGTAGAAAACACCATGTAATAAAAAACGTTATCATAAACAAAAACTCATACGTGACTGAGTTGTAATACCCCTGTAAACTGTACTTTTACCAGCAATGTAGGTGTCATTGACATTGGAAATGGGGATTAGCTGGCTGAAAGGGGCTTAGCAAAATTTTTAATATTTATGGCAAAAAAAACTGACACATTGTAATATTTTTGTTGCTTACTGTTCCGTTTTGAATAGTCCATTTTTAATTTACAAACAAAAAGGATTTTATCAGTTTTTTTTTTCAGTAATCTCCTGAATAAAATTACATAACTTTTCTATTCTGTGCTCATGTTTTTTTACTTGTAAAAACATGAGAAAAGTTTGACAAATAAAGAAAATAAAAAAAATAAGAGAAATTCTGTTATTGGTAAAATTCACACAGTTTGCATTCTTGGAAGTAGTTACTGCCTATACTTAAATATTTTTACCATCTGCTGTGTAAGGGCATTCAAGATTTTTATAAGATTTTTCGTTATTCTTCTCATGATAGATATATTCAAAAGGTACATAATACAGATTCTGTCTTTGCAAATTGGCCATTTAATAATGGTTGCGACATCTGAATGTTGGGATTTTCTGTTCTTCAACGTTAAACATTGAGCTACTGTGGATGTAGGATTTAACCTCAGGACGTCTTGATATAAAAAATTACTGTGATTGAAATGATTGTCTAATAATTTGTTTCCAAAACCACCTGTGATAGTTTCTAATCACGGGTTTTTAATGGATCTATTAAGTTTACTGATACTTTATAACTCCATTTTCGTTTACGCTTAGATAAGAAAAGAAATATGGATATGATCAATAATGTGTGGAATGTATCTGTGCTTATTGAGGAGTTAAATATATGTGTGTTTAAATGAAAAATTATATAGAACCTATTTATTTTTCAGCATAAAATTTATTGAATTATATGTCATCAACGCCTCATGAACTTACAAGAAATAATAGACATACCCGACTTATGATAAAGGCAGGACTTTATGGGCTAGACAAGAAGCAGATTTTCCATGATAAATAAGAATTTTACTCCATCGTGATTACTACTGTGAGTATAAACTCTTATTTTTCATGTTAAATTTTTATAGCTTACTATTTATGTTTACTTGGACTTTTAGCATTGATAACTATTTTACTTTATTTACTATTATACAGGGGGGCGCAAAAGTATATGGAACAGTTGGTTAAAAGAAGAAAAAAATTAACAGCAAGACGTTAGTACAATAGTTTTCGTCCGTGTACGTTGGTATTACTAAAGTTTGGGGTAATTATTGCTTTTTAAGTTGGCAATACTGTGCAATGAAAACACACTAACAATCAAACTAGTGAGTTCATCTGTGGACACGTGTTTAAGCTGTAGTCCCCGAATTATAATTTTTCTAATAGAATTTTTGTTACACATTAGTCATAATGTTAACGAAAAAGAAAGGATTTTAAAAACATTTTATTATAAAGTGGTGCTACTGCATGTTGTTTAATGAAGGGGGAATACACTTTAGATCAAAACAACTGTCTAGACAGACAGTGTACAGACATACGAGTTAGATCTGAACAACATGGATCTGTTTATGGATGCACCAAGGTCTGGCCGCCCAACAACAGTCTCAACTGATGACAATGATTCCCACAATATGCCGTAGAGTATGTAACAGTAATTCAGAAAAGACTTCAAAGATGTATTTAATGAAGATGGAAAACAATTTAAATATAAAAAATAATTGTGAGTATTGTTTGTAATAAAAAAATTTCAAATAAATCTAGTCCCTTGGTATTTTAACAAACTGTCCAGTGACTTTTGCGCCACCCTGTATTTTACATATTTCATCACCAGCTGTTTTTATTTGGTGCTGAGTGATTACAAATAAATTTCCCTAAATTTCCTACTTTAAATGGCTCTAACTGCTCATGAATGATAAAAAAAGATTATCCAATGTTTCTATCTTCAGGGAAGTTAATTTTAAAGGACTATGACTTTTTAAAATTTATAAAGTATTTTCCCAACCAAAAATTTATTCACTGAAAATTGGTAAGTGTATTATTTTGCATGCTGTGTCTTAATTTATTTGTGTATACCCTTTGGAAAAAATTTCCCATAAGTGAATGTTTGTTCACAAAACATTGAAAAACTATATGTGACCAAGTAGATACTTTTGGATGGACCACTGCGTGATTCGGGTTTTTACTTTTAGCTAGCTTGTAATTTATGTAACACTTAATATGCATTAGGAGGGACTAAAGGGAGTTATAGATGGTTTAAAAAGCTTATTATCAAAAATCTGATAAAACATTAAATCAATTATTATTAGTATTTTATACATAGAATTCATGATGTTTAAATTTAGTATCAAAAATAGTTGGCAAAAAAACTGTTCCTAGTTAAAAAATGCATTAAGTTATTTTAATAATAAAAAAAATGGGTGATTGAATAAATGTTATCTAAAATGTTATTTGCCTGAAATGTATGTTTTAAAATAGTTTGTTTGATATGTTGATGATCTTAGGTGGTGTTGTTTCAGGGCTTAATACAATTACTTGATGGGACTGGTGTTCTTCTTGGGTAATCAAGCTGGTGCCCTTACACATTTTCTTGGGTTTGAAGAGATGCGAAATTCTGAAGGAGTGCCGCATTTTTACTTTAATTTACACTTTCAACACTATTACTTCTTTGCCATTTAGTAATTTTATCACCACTTTGTCTTAGAGGGAAAAAAAAACATGGATTCATATAAACAGGTAAACTCTACCTTGTGATTGTTTATATACTTGTTTTTTTAATAAAACAGGCACACACACATTCACACCTTCAGAACGTTATAGGTTCATGTTTCTAATAGAATAATATATCTGGACTAGATAATTAATAATTTTGTTACTTTTTGCGAAAAATTACATTAATTGTTCAAAATACATCTCTTTTGTAGATTTAACGTGAGTATAAGAAATAATAATAATATAGTATGGTATTGTGTCTGTGACAATAATCTGCATTTTATCTTTTGTAATAAATTAACCAGATTGGACATATTTAAAACATATTTTATATCTTTATCCTCGTAAAATTTATACAGCAGCATACAAATATAAAATTATAATACTTGATTAATAATAATGTGAAAACATTTTTGCTGCAATAAATGTATTAAACGTGTCTGTTCATGTTTTACTGTTAAAACTCCAAATAATTTGTATAAAAAATATTTAGTGTGCAGTTAGTAATACCCCAAATAAAATTTCTTTCACATTTACAATTTTTTAAAATTTTCATTACTTTTTCAAAATGGTAACACTAGAATTTGGTTTGGAAAACTATTATATCATGATACTCTTATTGTCCATATTTTTCTATATCGTGATACTCTTACTGTCAATATTTTCTCCAGACTAGCAGGTGTTCTACGCCAAAAGAACAAGTTGAAAGGCATACCTGATCTCACAACTGATATCGATGCCCCTGATCTGCTGCTGTGGTGTACTATTGTCAAGGTTGGAGGGGGACTAATTTCTTTTCCTTTTACTTGTGGCTATTTGCCATGGCGACCACCCTTCTTCCTTCTGACCATCTATCCTGAATACATCGCCCCATTGTTCGACAAGTATACATCCACTGCCGGACGGAGAAATCAAGACACGCATCGAACAACTGGCTGCCAGTATCCACTTTACCCTCTACAAGCTGTATGTTGTTGATGGTAACTACAGACATGTTTATGCATTATAATTAACGGGATTTAAAATTTAAGGTGCTTGTCTGCAGTCAATAATAAAAATCTATCACATAACCTTTATGAAAATTTTAAACCAAAAACTATAAACCGATTAGTGTTGGTAAATTTTTATAAAGTATACACGTAAGAAATTAAATAACAATAGGAAGACAGAGAGCTAAAGTAGTATGAGTCCCATATATTGGCCCTCTCAAAAAAAATGTGTACTTGTATTTATTTTTTTTAGAAGGGGGTATAGAAAAGTAAATAAAATGATTATTTTTTATCTTCTTTTTTGTTTTTACCAATCCTAGGTTATTTTTTGGATTTGAATTTTTTTTAATAATGGGTTTATTTTTAATTTGGGTTTAAAATTAGTTAAACTAATATGTTTGCAATGTCCGTTTTGATTTGGAATGCCAAAATTTAATTTTTTCTTATTATATTTGTCCTCAGTAAGCCTTTAAAATGCCTAAGAACCTAATCTATTCTTGCTTGTAAGAATTTCAACCACCTCATCATGAACCAACTCTCTGACAAGACAATATTTGTTAATGGAAGGAAAAAAATTATTTTTAAAAGTCATATTGATGTTCATTGTTTTATTTACTTTTTAACCAAACAGTTAACAAATTATCAAGTTGTCACGGCGTCTTTGGGGGACAGCGACCTGTATAAAATAGAAGCATAGTCTGTCATAATCACACTTTAGTTGTTGAAGAAAAACAAACAATAACAAAAACTTTTAAACTCCAGTTCTGTAAGGAAGTATACACAAGATATTTAGACAAATTTATTTTAGGACAGAATTTATTTATATATATATATAGCTTATTGAACTTGGAAAATTGTATCTATTTCAATTCATTATTTGATTTAAATGTATAGAAAGCTAGATACAGTAAAAGCCCGCTAATTCGGCACTTTTCGGGGTTCGAGGCTCCCCCTGTCCGGGATTATTGAAAATTCCGGGGATTTTAGCCCGAGCGGTCATATGAAAATGCCGGAAAACTTCGGTTTTTAGCCGCTTAAAATCGTATCACACTAAAGTAAAAGGGTCGTGAAATCAATTGATATTAACTCAGAAAAAAGCTGAAAAACCAGCCAAAATACAATCACTCTTTTAAAAATAGTGGCTGGGGTTTTCAGTCCCAAAGAGATAATGTACAGTAGCTTGATTTTACTTTTTTCTACTTTAGCGATGATAGCGGGCTAAAAAATCATCGTTCTAAGTTTCAGAAGTGTTGGCTTAAAAAAAAAAAATCCACTCTTTACGTGTAAACAATTAAAGAATTACTAAGGAGATAAATAAAAATTAAACAAACATTAGTTTGAACACAAAATGAACATTTAATGCCTAGAAAAACATTTCTAAACGTTAGGTTAAACTTAGATGTAGGGGCTAACTAGTGCGTACATTATGTAATAAATATTATGGTAATAACACTAATTTTTTGTGATACAGTATTTTATTTGAAAAAAAGACCTAATGTCTGTTTGTTTTTTTGTATCATGATTTTCTTTAAAATGGGGGGGGTCATTTCTCAGAACATATAAATTAACAAAATCTGAAGCATTGTAGGAGCTGCTGTGTTCGGCCAAATCTATAAACGTGTCGATAGTGGCACTTGCTGCACTCCACGTAGGCACGGGTTAATTTGGATCATCATCTGCCTCCCTCTTCATCATCTGATTCGAACTCCACAGGATGAGGCTCTGGACTGAGCGTCCAAGTACCACTTTTGATGAGCAGTTCATCCGTAATTTCTTCTTCAACTGGCTCGTCGCAATCAATGTGTAGTATTTCGTCTTGGGAACTGTGGGCCACCAAGTCCAGTATTGCTTCATTGTCGACTGAAACAGCTATGTCCTCTTCTTGGTAGGCAGCTCTGGGCCATAGTTTTCGCCAAGATTTCTGTAGTGTGGCGGGCTTGACCTTTTTCCATGCCAAGGCTGATTACCGAAAATTGCCATCTTTTACGTTGAATTTTTTTATCTGAAAAAAATCAACCACCATATACTCTGAGTTTCATCAGGCCTTGAAGAAAGGACGCTCTGTAAAAACATTTTAAAGTTCTGAATCACTCCTTGATCCATTGGCTGAATCATGAACATGACATTTGCCGGAGGGTATGCAGTAAAAATATTTCACTATATCAACTCAGACGCATGCAGGGTGAGCTCTGCAAGTGGTCTAGGATGAGCCACAAACCTTGGCTGTCTTCAGGTAAGCCACGGTTTTTTCAGATTGTCTTTTACAGATGTGGGACGAAGTGTGGGAAAAAAACCCAATTTCTAAATTAAATCGGGAGTTCATCCACGCATTGGATTGTGCTTCTAATATTACGGGTAGGTGGGTAATGCCTTTCAGAGGTCTTGGCTTTTTTGCTTTTACGATGACGAAAGGGGCGTCAACATGAGGTCCCCTTGTGAGGCATTGCCACAGAGCAAAAAATTGTCAAACGGTCTTTGGCCACATGTTCTCATTCCCCTGCTGCCAAAGTCGAATTAGGCAAACAACACCAAAGTAGGCCAGTTTCATCAGTGTTGTAAATCCAGCATGTGACAAATCGTAGTCTTCAACTAGATTTTCAAATTTCAGATTTATATTATTCAGCCGCATTTTGTCGGCTGATCGGAGCTCCCCAGCTACATCAAGCTTCCGTAGTTCCGTGTCGATTTTAAATCGGTGCTGCCCAAAATCAGAAAAGGCCACATTCTTTCTCATCTATTTTTAATTACTCACGGAAACTGTTTAGCTTTTTCCATGATCATGGGCCCTCACAGGCTTCCCTTCAGACCGCTTGCGCAAACCATTTGAAAAAACGTCAAGGCGTCAAGTTTAGGTTTTTTTTTAAATTTGTCGAGACTGCATTTCTTTGAATTTGTATTTTGAAATTAATTTAAGAACTTTTCTTTATTCTTCTTGATGCAACTTTTTGATGAACCAATGTTGAATTCTTCCTTTTGCTTCTTTACTCCACCTTTTTCACACGTCTTTCATTTCTTTTTTGTTAAGGTAAGTTTTACAGCTTACTTTATTTCCCAAACCCTTTCTGGGGATGACCGGTTTTGGAAAAAAAAGGGCAAATTTGAGAAAGTTAAAAACAATTAAAAAAGCATCACGACGCACCGATACAACTACGTGACTGGACGGGCAGAGCAGACGTAGCAAAAACAAAGGGGGGCACCGGCAAGTGGGGCCCAACCTAACCCTTAACCCCCCCACACACACTTGCTGCGTCACATACACCCTTCCCCCTGAGCAAAAACCCTTTTCCGGCGCTCTTGCGAACTGTACTTTTCACAGTGCGGTTAAAATTCTCATTTGGGGGATTTTTTTTAAGCAGGCCGGGGAAAAAAAGTCCCCCAACCTTGGATCCCGGGGTTAGCGGGTTTTACTGTAGTACTTTTTCAGTTTTGTTTTAAAAATTAATATTTCAAATTTTTTATGTTTTTTAAAAGTTTAAAAAAATTTTTTATTAAATTTTCTTTATTTTTTCTTTTATTGTTTAAAAAAAGATTAATAAAAAAACTAAATATTTTTATACCGCAATTACAACCACACGGGAACCAACAAAAAAGAACATACCCCATACAATTTTGACCTTTTACAAAAACAATTTAAAATGAATAGTTTTTATAATTAAGTAAACTAAACCCATTTTAGATTAAAATTAACAAAAAACAAATTTATACATAAAGATAGAAAACAAAAACTTTTGAAAAATTGAATCTTAGAAAAATAAAGTAATTTTTTTAACCAAATCCCACAGAATAATTAAATTTAATATCAAGGAGTTTGTTAGCAAATAATTTACAACCCGGATTATAAAGTAAATTTTAGTCGCTGGGGACTTAAAAAAAAGGAATTTTTTTTTTTAAAAAAAATAGGAAAAACCTTTTTTCTTAAATTAATAATATTGACGTTAAATACGTAATAATTTTTATTATTTGTTTAAATTTTAAAAATCTCAAATTTTTGAAAAGAACAGAAAGACTATTACAATGATGAACACTTGAAATTGTGGAACCAAAACTCTCAGATTTCAAGGATTACTACACCATTTAAAAAATCCCACAAAAACCGAAAAGGTTTGGAAGATTAATAAATTCAATGAAACCACAAAGAAAACGGACTTGAAAAAAAGTAAGACCCCAATTTAAAATTCCAAATCTTTAAAATTCAACCCATTTTTTTTTAAAAAATTTAAATCAAAAAAAAACCCCATAACCTTTTCTTTTGGATAAATTTTTTTTTTGTCCCATGGCATAAATTCAGAAACCCTGTATCATACTGTAAAATAAACTTAAAAATAATTGAAATAAACTTTTATTTATTTATATAAAAAGCTTTAAGAAAGGGGAAAGAAGGGTTAATAAAAAAAAAAGAAAAGAAAAAAATTAATAGTACAAACATTTTACGAAAAAACTGTTTTTAAAAAAGGGATTGCATTGTTTTATACTACAACTTTTTAAAAAAGGTTTTTTTTTATTAATGTAAAAGCTGGCACCCCAAATTCTAAATTAAATTTGATCTTTATATTTTTTATCATCGTACTTTTTCGACGTTTTTGTATTAGGGTTCCAAGAGACGTACACAGCAATGCTTTTTTTTTTTGGTTTTTTTAAAACAAACGGTTTTTTTTTTTGAAAATTTATTAAAGATTTTTCTTTTCCCCAAAATACAAAAGTTGGGGGAATTGAAGACAAAAAGGGGTTTTACAATGGGGTTTTAGCATTTTTGGCCCTGATTTTGGGGCACGGGAAACTCAACCATGGGGGAAAAAACATTTTAACCCCGGAAAGCAAAATTTTGCTTTTTAATACTTTTTAAAAGAAAACTTTTGTTCTACATGTACTCAATTTTAAAAAGCGAGCTTTAAATTGCCAAAAAGGTTTTTTTCATTATATGTCCAAAATATCGGGTAGTGTTTGTGTGTCCCCCCTTTAAATTTAAATTTTTAATTAATTCCCTTTTGGTTCCCCAAAATTTTTTTTTTCAGAATATGTAACCAGGTTTATACCTTCCTTTTAACCTAAGTGCAACCATTTCCTTAAATCTGGTCAACCCAAATGTTTTATTTGAGGGCAAGGGGAATTTAAAGGACTAGTCTACTTGGGAATGGCTTTGGGGGGTGGGGCATTCCCAAAACAACTTCTTTTTAGCCTCAAAAGAACCCCAAATCAACAAAGGCACCCCCACCCCTAATCTTACCCTCCCGTCTCTCATCTGGAATAGGCAAAAAGGGTTTTTATAGGAAAAAGGCAATTTTTAAGCTTTTTTACCTAAAGAACAAAAATTTTAACCCCTTTTTTTAAACCATGGTAAAAAATAAACAAAAATATTTCTAAAATTTTTGTATTGTTATATTCAAAGGGGAAAGTCTCATACATAGTTGAAAAAAAAACATAACAATAGGGATAAAAAAAAGTTGCAGATAGAATCCAAAAAATTCATTCTGTAGATACTGCATATGAAAGGAAATTTTATGAAAATCAGCTAAGTCACGTCAATAAGAGATAAATTAAAAAATTTTATATTTTCCCTAGATAGCACCCCAATACAAACACATTTAAAAATAAGGGGTTTAATATTTAATAGATATTTCCTTTTCGTTCCAAAAGTCCTATGATTTTTTCTTAGGCTACAGAAAGAAATAAAAGCATTGGGTCAACGAAGTGATTTCCCAGGAGAGTGTTAAAAAACGGTTAAGTTCAATGACCTTATTTTACCCTATAAAAATTTAAAATTTAAAAACCTTTTACCCCCTTTTTTTTGGTCTTAGTAAATTAAATTATCTTTTTTTTTTAAACTTAAGTTTAGTAAGGCTCTAAAGTAATAACTGTTTAAATTTAATTACAAACTGGCTGAATTTTGGGTTCCACAATTTTCCTTTAAAAATTCTTTGTGAGTAGAATTTTTGGTTTTGTACCTTTTCTTAGGGCCAAAGAAATTTTTGTCTGTCTTTTCAATCCTCATATTTAAATTTCCAAATTCCAAATTTTGGGGGCCGTTTTGTTTTAAACCCCTTTTTCATTAAAGTTGTTTTTTCCCCCGCGGGCATATTTTCTTGCAAAATTTTTTTAAAAGGGGGCACATTATAATTCTGTGCATTTCCGTGCTTTATGTAAAAATGTTTTTGTCTCTAAATATTTTGATTTTTCCATTGGGATTTTTTTTATGCTTAAAGGAACCTGCAGAACCCCGAAAATTTAAAAATTTCCCCGAGGCCTTTTTTTGCTACGATAAATTTTAAATTTCCGTTTTGTGTTACCCCCTTCAATTAATAACAAAGAAGGTGATCTCGAACATGCATAATAAGCAAATTTTCCTTATATTTATCACTTATGCCTTATATCCACCTATTAAAAACAATTGCAAATTTTGCAGAAAGTTTTTTTTGGGTTTTCCTCTGTTGCATCCAAGTTTGAGGGCAGTTTAAAATTATAAATTATGAGTTTTTAAAGTTCCTTTATGTCTTCAGGATAGTTTTTTTGTTTTTCCTTTCGTTGCGTCAGGTTTTGTTTCCGGGGGAAAGTTAAATTTAGAGCATGTCTACCTCCAATCTTAAGTTTTTTTTTCCTACTTTTTAGTGTTTTAGCATACATTAGTTGTACTCTACTTGCTTTAATTGGAAAAGTCTTATGAATAGGATAAAAACATTAGACCCGCCCGATCCTTGAGGATATCATTTGGGTTTTTATTTAAATTTTTTTTTTTTTTTACCTTTTCGTAATTTATTTCAAAAATTTGGGTTTGTTCCGTTAAAAAACTATAAACCTGTTTTTGAAGTCTTTTAGCCTAATTTTTGTATTTCTTCAGGATTTTTTATAGAAAGACGTCAAAACTTTAAAAAAATTTTAAAATGTGATTTTTTTTAAATAAACCTTCTTTTAAAATTCATTTGATTTCCCCTTTTAAAATCACAAGGTGTAAATGTTTATTTTTCCCCCTTTAAAAAAAAACCCTTCTGGGGAGGTTCAGTTTGTTGGTGGATTTAGAGGTGTTTTAAAAGCCTGTTTTAATTATATTTTTAACTTTTTAAAAGGTTGGAAAAGTAGAGGTTTTTAAAAATTTTTTTTTGAGGCAACATTTTTTACATTTCAGTATACTTTAGTCGCTTAAAAGGTAATGGAAAAATTTAGAAGAAAAAAATTTGTTATTAATATTTCTAGGGGTTTATTAGCCCCCCTCCATAACCAAAATCTTTGATGAGATCCCATTTCCCCGCTGAAGTGGATTATCAATTATGCACCTATGATCCCCTATGAACCAAAAAATTTAAAAAGACCGGGATGATTTTAAAGCCTGTATTTTTTTCTTCAACAGTAATCCTTTCCGCTGGGGATTGGGACATACACTTACAAACAATTTTGAAGGTTTTTATTAAAATTGTTTTAAATCATCTAAAATTTTTTAAATTATTCTTTAAATGTGTATACTTTTTTAAAATTAAATGATGAAAATAAAAACAAGTTTTAAATTTTTTTTTGGTTACCAATGAATCATATCTTTTAAAAACAGATATTTATTTTTTTTAACTGTTTAATTTACTCTTTTTTTTAGGGGAATCTTCTTCGCTGTTTCTTTTATTTGGCTATTTATTTAAGCAAAAAGTATTTTAAAAGAAGGGTTTGGATTCTACGATGAGGAACCGTTTTTAGGGCCCCTTTAATTGTTTTGGGGTTTAAAAATTTTTTCCCTTAAACAATCGGAAAAAAATTTTTTAAAAAATTTTAAAATTTTTAATTTAAATTTTTTAAAATTTAATTTTTAGTCTTTATTATTTTGTTCTGTCCCTTTTTCAAGGGGTGTAATTTGAAAAAACCACTGAAATTTAATAAGTCAAGGGGTTTAAAAATTTTTTTCCCTAGTTATGGTTTTAAAAATTTTAAGTAAAAAAAATTAAGGGGATAAAAATACTAATAAATTCATAAATTTTCTTTCCCGGGTAGAAAACCCGACACATTTTTCCGACCCCCCACAAAAATTGGGGCCCCAACACAAAATTTTCAAATTCAAAATTTTTATTTATGATAAACATCTTTTTTAAAAATAGTTGGGGGTTTATAAAAGTGCAATTTGATTATGCAAAATTAAAATAAAATAAACCAAATTACAATAAAAAACCCAGCCCCTTACAACTGGTACTTAAAAAATATAAAAAACCCCTTAAAATGGTTTGGGAAAAAAAAAATTAAAATTTTTTAAAAAATTTTTTTTTTTTATAAGAAATTAAGGGGGTAATGGTTTTAAAAAAAAATTTCCCAATGTTAAGCTTTTTAAAAATAAATTGGGGGTTATAATTTTTGCAATAATATTAAGTTTCTTTGTTATATTAAGGTTGACCTTTTCCCATATTTTCCAAAAATTTTCTTTAAAATTACCCCAAATTTTTTTTTAAGTTTTTTAAAGGGAGCCAATTTTTTTATTTTTAGGTTTTATTTTAAAGACTAACCAAAAGCAAAAAAATAATGGATCATACAAAATAATTGGGGTTTTGGGGTTTTTTAAAAAATTAAATATTTTTTATACAACCCCCTTTTTTTAAGAACCAGACAAAGTTTCCCCCAATTTATATTTTCAAAAAAAAAACCCAAAAATTTATTTTTTTAAAAATTTTTTAAAACTTCCGGGGAAAAAAAACAATTTTTACAATTTTTTAAAAAAGGAAAAAAAATAAGCAAAAATTTTAAAATTTTTTTGCCAGCAAAAATATGAAAAAGTAAAATACTTTTTTTTCAGGTTCTAAGCTTGAAATGACATTCCTGAGTAAAGGGGAAATTTGGTTTCAAGCAGATGCTTTCCGCCAAGCTCGGGGGAACCCCGGGAAAATTTTTGCTTTTTTTTTTTTAACAAAAAAAGACAACCCCGGGGTTTTCCCCGGGTAAAGAGGGTTTTTTTCAATGTGGCCCCAAACCCCCCCACCCGCTGGGGGCGACTAAAAGGGCCCCGACAAGAAGACAACGGGTTTATAAATTTTTTGTATTTTAAAAAAGTAGGGATCATCACATCTTTTTATTAATAAGTATTAAACATTTTTTTAAAAAAAAAATTTTTTAAACCAATTCCCCTCAAATCTTTTGTTTTTACTTTTTATTTCCTTTTTTTTTTAAATTTTTTTGTAAAAAGAGAAAATTTTTTTTGTAACACTTTTCCAACAACTGTGGGTGGCTGGGAAAAAAGAAAAAATTTAAAAATTTTAAACGAAGGGGTTTTAAAAAAAATGTATAAAATTTTTTGATTTTTTAAAAATACTAAAAATTGATTTAACCCAAGTTTAAAAAATAAGCATCTTTGTTTTGTAAATAATTTATACTTTTCTTACTTATAATTTTTTTTTTTTTAAATAAGTAGCTTTTAAAAAAAGAACGTAAAAGAGGTTTTTTTTTTACCATAATTTCTCTGAATAAAGTTATTTTAAATCGGGGCTTTAAAAAAATTTGTATAAAAAAACCTACTGTTTTTGGGTTACCCGAAAGCAAAATTTTTTTTACCCCCGTTTTGGAAAATTTTTCCTATCTCAACCTACCCATTTAATGGGGAAAAATAATAAGAACAAACAAAACTTTTTCCCAAAATGGATGCAAAAAATTAAAATTTTTTTAAAATTTTTTTAAATTTTATTGGATAACAAATTTTTTCCAAACTAAAAAAGAACACTAAAAAGAAACTTTTCCCAAAATGGAGCAACAAAAAATTTTTAAAATTTTATATAAATAAAATTTGCACAAATTTTCTATACTACAAAATTTTTAAAACAAAACTGAACATTTCCCCCTTTTTTTTAAAAATGGGGATTAAAAAAAAACTTAAGAAATTAACAGAGGGAAGGGGAAAACAAGGGGTGATTAAATTGAATTAAAAAAAAAGGGTTTTAAATTTTTTGTTAAATTTTTTAAAAAAAAATTTTTTGGGAACATTCTCGTTTCCAAACCACAAAACAAATATCATATAAAACATTTTTAAGGGGGTGTTTTGGCTCTGAAGGGCCTGTTTGGTGAAGTTTTACGCACCTACAATTTAGTATCCCGAAAAAGACACAAACCTGCTACCCCAGATTGAAGAAAGTTGAGTATGTTTTTCCTCCTCTATCCAGCTCAGTAATTTAATAACAACAAGAATTAGAATTAAACCAAGAATCTCAATCAAGATTTTAAAATTTTAAAAAAATTTCTTGGAACACTTCTTAATGAAAGAACTCATGTATTTGGGAAAGAAACTTTATTCTATTTCAAATTTTATTTAATAAAAGGGGGTTAGTAATAAAAAAAATAAAATATATCTATTGCTTAATTACTTTTTTGGGAAGCACAGCAAAATTATTAAAACGGTAATCATAAGAGTTTACGTAACTCTTTTTGAGTGCTTTTAACCAACGCACACCAAAGGCACCCCATCCAACTCCTATTTTGCTTGCATCAACATACGTTGCCTCCCAAACCTTATAAAACAAGAAAACTATTTAATGTAAAAGCACAATAAAGACAAAAAATCACTACCAACTAGCAAAATGTTTATTTTGTTGTGATTCCCCTTTGCAAAAAAAAATCAAATTAAGTTTTATTAATTTAGTCACTATTTTCCCAAATCTTTTCTCAGGACTCACAATGAAATTGTATTTTTTGATAGTACATTTTCACTAACTACAATAGACTAAAATTTTAAAAAATATATTTAAAATGTATGGCATCATTCCTTTTTGGATAAAAATTTTTTAACTATGGACAGGTAACAAAATTTTAAAACTCAAATGTTTTGGCAGAAAAAAACATTATGTTAATAAGTCATAAGTCTGTCACATTAGAAATTACCTAGACTTAAAAAATTTTGCACGAAACACACATAATTTAGGCAAACTAGGTACTTGATGGTGGTGAATGTCACTCCATGGGTTTTGGGCTGAGCATTAAAAAATATTGTATATATAAATATATAGCCACAATATATTTAGGTTATTTCACACTGTCATTCCTTTCCAAAAGGTAACCAAAGGTTTTGGGGTTTGAATCATTGTCAACATTGCTTTGGGAAAATTCTGAAGATTACAAATTGATTAGTATACTGTAACACTTGAAGCAAAAATTGCCTTACAAATTTTTTATAAACTGGGTTTAGAGCACCCTTCACTGCCATCGACAGCTTTTACTCATGCTTCCCGCCATTCCCCCCTTTGGGGGGTTTCCCTTGAACACTTGACAGGGTACAGGCAACAAACTAGAAGAAAATACAACTAATTTTTAAAAAAGGGTTTTAATGAAAATGGCAACATTAAAAGTCTTATAATTCTAATTTTTTACAAGGGCAAAACCCAGAAAGTAAGGTTTCGGGAGCCCCCACCCCCGGGGAAGGTTTTTTTTTTCAACATGTGGGGCTACAACAGTTTCCTCTCAACATATCTTTGGCCAGGCTTTTTTTCCCCCAAACTTTAAACAGATTTTACGTTGAGAACTCTCAAGCACAATACGTTTAAACAAAAAATTTTCAATCTAATCCCTTAAAGTCGAATTACCGTGGTTTCATCTTTGTCTTGTTAAAAAGAAAAAACCTAGTCGGGGTTTATAAGGGGTAAAAACGCATAGGGGATAAACTATAATCTATATTTTTTTTAAATCGGTCACAATTTAAAAAAAGGTTGTTGCTTTGCATGATATCGGAAGAGCAAAAACCTCATGTGACTGAAATTCGGGAAAAAATTGAAAAATGCACTGGGGTAAATCATTAAAAATTAAAAGGGATAACTTTCGTGACATTTTGCAAATCCCCCCAATCTTTCACACAAACGTCCAGAAACCCTAGGGGTTTCAAAATGTTCACGTGGGGCCCAAAAAAATGTACAGCCCAAAAAAAAATTAAACCCAAGAGCTGAAAGCTAGGAAGAGTTTTTAGACGAAAAAACTCGTAGGGGCAGTACACTTATTTTTCTGGATAGCCTCGTAGTTCACAATTTCTTAAATTTTCCCACATCAAAAACCTATAAAAGGGTAAATCGCGGACCCTGATATAAAAAACCACTCCCCCCCTTTCGGTATAAATGAGAAAGAAAATTTTTCCCCAAAATGGGGGGAAAAATTTTTAGCTCAAAATTTTCAAAGTTTGCTTTTTTTTTGGCGTCACGTTTATAACACTGGAAATAGATGTTTTTTTATATTAACCTGTTGGGGATATGACGGCTAAACCGCTCCTCCCTATTTAAAAATTTAAGTAAGAAAAATTTATCCTTAATGAACTCCGGAGTAAAAAAAAAAAATTTTTGTTGTTTTTCATTCAAAATTATTAAAACCCTTTACAAAAATCATAAAAATGCATTTTTTGGATCTAAATTTTGTAAATTCATACATTTTGTTTTTTTAAGAATTTTACAAACTATATAGTGTTCAAAACACGGTACCCCACAAATTGCTACTTCAATTTTGTGCATCAAAACATTTTCTTTTTTTGATTCCAGGATACCTATAAAGGGAATTGGCACGAGAAAATGACAAAAACTTTTGGGGGCAAATCTGTGATTATGTTTTTTCCCACTAACCAGCATGTACACAAAAATTTACTTTTTTGAACATTTCACATCAAAATAGTAGAAGAACGCCATAGAGTGCATAAACGTTGCAAATGAGTTTTAGCAACCCCCATGGCCCGGTCAAAACCCTTTTCAAAACCTTTTGGGATAAAAACCTAACCGTCGTCCCTTTTTTTGGAAACAACTTTCAGCTACTCCTCAAAGGTTAAAACCTTCACATTGTCAATAATCTAAAGTAGTTTAGGGGTTTTTCAGTAAAATGTTGAAAAGTCCCAGGTAAAGTTAAACATGAACCTATCATTTATAAGCGGGCGGCAGGGAGGTGTTTGAAGTTTTAAAAAAACCATCACGACCCTTTTTTACTCTCGGCTGAATATGGCCCCCCAGGTGGCGGAACCTCCTACAATCTGAATACAAAAACTGAACAGCGTATGGGGTGATACCCTCCATCAGCCCCTCCCAAACTGTGCGCCTGCACTCTGTAGAATTTTCACACTTTTAAGAAACACTAAAATTTTGAGACATTAATGAGGCACTTCAAGCAATCACGGGCTTACCCATCAACAATATCCCAAAGATCGGGGACAGAGGCTTAAAGCAGGAACCCACCCTATTACCACTTAGCAACAGCCTTAGTGTATTAAACCTGGGTCGCAGAATGGTAAACACTTTCCCCTACAAATGGTCATTTAATTTAGCCCAAATTTCTATCCCCAAAGGGGAAAAACCCGTTTTTCGAACAGGCTAGGGCGGGTGGGGTTCCCTTATCTAAGGGGGGGCTGGATTGAATCTCTCGAATGAGTGGGGGAACGCCTTGCAACAACCGATTATATTTCAAAAGAATGCCATTTAACATAATCAATTCCGTTTTCAGAACTTAACTTTTTTAAAACGGATTGATAGACTGGTCAATCCCCATGTCATATATATAATGAAAAAACCAAAATCCAATTGCCCCACTTGGTCTTGGTTTTTAGAGAATATAGAGTACATTTTTACACTAGTTTGCCCTTCCCCCCCTTTTATTAGATTTTTAAACGGCACTTTTTCCCAACACCCTTGGGAAATGTAAATAAAACACTTAAAGGTTTTTGAGTTTTACAAATTACCTTTCCCATGTATGAAAAAAGGGGAAGAAAGAACATCTAAAAACTTGCGGTGATCTATCAAGTGATAACTCAAAAAAAAGATACAGGAATACAGTCATTTACAAAGAACTAATGACATTTCGAAACTTATATCCACACTTTCTTTAGTTGTTAAATCCAAAACAGGTTAACAAATAAAAGAAAAATTAAGCAAAGGGGTGCAAAAAAACCTTTAAAACCCAAGTTTGAAAAGAGACATTTATTTTTTGAGACCAAGAAAAATTAAACATATAGAAGTTATTATTGCACAAGATTAAGTACGATGTACACACACCAATAGGTAAGGGGACAGACAGCATAAGCAATTCTGGGGGGGTTAGTGGAGCAAGCTAATTTTTTTCTTATTAAGTTATTAGAAAAAAACATTTCCCAAAAGTCCACTTCCAAATCTCGCATTGGAATAGGTCACGCCATTCCAGGGGGCCCCCTTGCCAGGCAGCACTCCACTGTGGACATGCGGGCAGCCCCCACAAACATGAACTGACAGAGCTCCTGATGTCCCCCCCATCACTTCTTCCCGTTTGGATAGCCTCAAAAAACACAATTGAGGAGCTCTTGCAGGAATTTCGTCAACATCTTTCAGTATTGCCGGGCAAACAAGTACTAATTTTTAAATATTTAAAAATTTAAAAACGAAATTTTCAAGCAACATTATGCCACAAAATTTATTTTTGGGGGGTTTGTTCAGGGAATGCAAATACCTTCTTACCTGTAACAATACTGTTAATAATTCAAAAACCAGTAAATTTAACAGTAAGCTTTTGGGGATAATTAAAAATTGTTTTTAAAACTTTACTTTTATTGTTACTGTTATTTATCGTTAACATCGGATTCAGCCTCTGGAACATCTTTTTTACAGTTATTTTTTGGGTGATGCAAAGTTGGAGGCATAAAAAGTTTTTTAAAAATAAATAAATTTCAGAATTTAAAAGTTGACCAAGTAAAAGAACATTAATAGTTTTTTATAATATATGGAACCTCAAAAGGGAAAAGTGGGTTTCCGGGGGGAGGAAAGGGAAATTTGCTCGGAAAGGATGAAGAAATATTGGGGGAAAAAAAAAAAAGACTAAAAATAAAAGTGACTAAAGTGGTCCAATGTAGGGCCTAAATTTTTAAAAAAAATAAATAAAACAAACCAAGAAACCCGTTCTGTTTGCTCATAAAAGTGACAACTGATAGGGTAGAATACTCTACAATATTTCCTAGCTGTAAAAAATTTTAAAAGCATTTGATGAAAAATCAGTTTTCATACAAGACCTCCATCCCGAAAACCAAAAAAAATGTTTTTTAAGTCAGGTAAATCACCTGTCCTTTTTATACTAGAAAAAAAACCCCACCCCTTGTTTTCTATAAATTTTTTTCCAAAATTTACAATTTTTCCTTAAAGGGTTAATTTTTTTAAAATATTACATGGTTTTAAGAAAAAAATGGTACATACTTGGTGTCTGCCTCCAGATTTTTCACATTCTCTCCTCAATGGTTTTTCAGAGTTAGAGATTACCCCGGGCCCTGCAACGCATTATAGGGGCGTCTGGGGATCCCCAACCACAGCTTGTCCTGGGAGGCAGCACAGCAGGCCACTTGGGAAAAAAAAGCCATATCCAAATGTCATCAAAGTTCCAACATACGACGAAAATACTTGTACGCCCCTTGTTTCTGTTGATATTACCGGCAAAGTACTAGGGTTTAAATCACTTCAAATTTAAAAAATTAAAAAAATTGTGTCAGAGAAAATGTTTTTGTTTTAAGTTTTTTTTTGGAGGGGTTTGTGAAGGTAACAAGATTATTTTAGGGCATTTCCACTCTTCATGAAACAAAAGAACAGTACACTAGTTTTAAAATCTGCAATTTTTAGTTCTTTCTCGCTGATTTTTTTTATACAAGTGAAAATAAACAATAAAAGTGTCTGATAATTTGGACCAAACCGTTCTGATTACTGTTTTTTTTTATCAAATGAAATAGAAATACTAAAAAGAGATTTGAATTTTGTCAAAGGAAACGGTGAACAATGAAGAACATGTTTGTACACACAAAATTTTTAAAAGGGTTTTTTGATTTTCCGCTTAGTCCAGAAAAATACCGGTTCAAAATTACCCATTTTACACAAATATTGTGAACTAAAATATTTCTCCCTAAAAGTTATTATTAAATTTTTCTTTCCAAACCCAAAAAACCAAAAAAAACGAATTTTAATATACTTTTTTTGATGTTCCCCCATTAGAAAAAAATTTTAAATTAAAATAACACAACCATTTAAATTGGGTTTTTTTTTTTTTTGCAGAAATACAATTTTTATCTAATTTGTTGAAAGAAATTAAAAATTTTCTTTCTTAGAACACAAAAGAGGCCGCCCCCAAAAAAAAATTTGGGGGGGTTGGGTCCCCCCAAGTTGTTGACAAAAGGGACATTTTAAATCCCCCTTTTTCCCCCAACCCAAGGGGTTTTTTTACATTTTTCCCCCGGTTTGGGCCAAAAAATTTTTATCAGGACAGCATCTTTTTAAAAAAATTTGACGGGGAGTTCTAAATTTAAAAAAAAAATGACTCATTTAAAGAAACTCTATACAAAAAAGAACTTTCCTCATTTGAAGTGTGTATTCACTTAAAAAATTATTTCCCTTACCTGTGTTTTGAACCACCCCCTCCATGGATCCCCACCCCAACCTCCAAAAGGGCCCAAATCTTCAATTTGAAAAATAAAGGGCCCCTTCCTGGCATTTTTAAACCCTTTTACAGTCACCCCCCGGGGCATATAGTTTTTCACTTCTGTAACTCACTTGGATGTTTTAAACCCTTTTTGCCCATAAAAACTCATTCCCCTGCAATCGGGGAATGCAATACTTAAATAAATACCTCAAAATTCGTGACCCCGCAGGCAAACACTTGCAAATTTTTTAAGGAAAAATAATTATTTAGGTACCCTTTTGGGGTACACAAAAAAAATTTTAAAAAAAACTAAGAAATAATTTAGGGTTTTTTTGAAAAAATTTCGAAGCCCTACATCCTTTTTTTATTTTAAATTAACGTTTTTCAAAAAAAAAGTGATACGGTTTTTGCCAAAATTTTAAAAAATTTCGATACAAATAAAAAATCTGGATAAACGATGATATTTTGAAGGGTTTTTAAATTCATTTTTTTATTGTAGTCTTTTTAATTTTCCCGAAAAAATTTTTTTAAAATCAGCTCTGACAGCAATCTTTTTCCAAAATTGGTAGTGCAAAAATTTTAGATGCTATCCGACCCTGAAAAAAAAATCACTTTTTAAAATTTAAAAAAAAACCAAAATTTAAAAATTTTTGGGGGTTTTTTAATTCTTTTTTAAATTTTAAATAAATCGGTTTGGCAATTTAAAATTTTTTTACTTTATGATCTATTTAAAATATTTTATAAACTAAGGCTGAATTTAAATTTTTTAAAATTTTCGGTAATAGTCTTTCTTACATGGTAACAAAGCTTATAAGAGTGGAACGAGACCTTTCATGTTTGGTAAACAGTAACTAGAACAAATCTAGTATAGGTATAGGCACTTAGATTATGTAAAACGACATCATTTGTTGTGTTATTTTACCAACCTTTAAAACAAAGAGACAACCACACAGCCCTAGCTTGCCAGCTCCTTCTGGCTTGTCAATAGCCAGTCTTCATCTATAATTATACTGTTTGCCTTAAAAACAATAACGTGCTTATAAACATTGCAATTATTTAATGAAAGAAAAACAATTTAGCTACAGAAAGGTTTTCCCTGAGTAAATGTTGAATTTAGATGTAACCAATATCTATATTTATAATAAATCCAATGGACAATATTTTTGTGAATATATGCATAAGTGGGTTAATACAAAAGTGGATACCTAAAATTCTTAGACCATTTTTACGCTAATAAACTTGAAAACACAGAACTAAAAAAAAAACTAGGAGTCTTCCATAGTACAATAAGTTGTGAAACAAAAAGTTAACATAAAGTTCGAGTATTATTACATATTAAATGTTATGATTAAGTAAAACAGAGGTCACAATTTGGAGCCTTAAGTACTCCTGAGTAATGCTCTTTGAATAATGAATAAAGTGAAAATAATCTTTTATTCTTATTTGCTATACATGTAACAAAGAATAGTGTCAACTGATAGAAACAACTACTCTATTTTACAAAATGTTGGTCCTTCCTCATGAAATTAAAATCATCATTAAAAATTTTTGCTGTTTTATGTTGGTAGTCTTGCGCGTGAAAAAATTTCGGCCAATTAAATATAAGGATTTAGTTAAAACAAATTTTTTAGGATTATTTTTTAATTTGGTAATATTTTTGAAATCTTTTAAAATAGTTGGAAGAGCCCATTATAACATTTTATACCATTGTATGATGGTTGCGATTTTTCAAAGAATTTAACCATAAGATGGTTAAATAATAATAATTTCTATTTTTCTTGTCGAAATTTTGGTGAGAATTACTACCAGTGAGACAGTGTTTGGAGTTTGGAAACAGTGTACAAAATGCAATGATAAATTTATTATTCTGTACACACTCATATGTCTAGATTTCCTTAAATTTATCCTTTAGGGATTCTGTGCCATTTAATTTCAACATGATGCGGTTGTATGTTTCTGCCAGGTATTAATGTCTAACTATGTGAGTTTGCGAGGTTTTTCCATAGATACTTAATCCGAAAGATAATAATGTGATATGAATGTGGGCCAAAGTAAATAGTTTTAATGACTGATGTTTACAAAATTGGATAACCGCTAAAGCATGAAATAACCTGATAGACTTTGTTTACAACATTGATCGATATGATAATTCCAACTTTAATTTATTATTTTGTGCAAATCCTCAAATTTGGTGTTTTCAACAATTTTATATCTATGCCATCTAATGTGTAATTTGGTTAAAATCAAGTTAGGTTTTATATTGAAGCAGTTCACAAAATTGGTTTTAGAAATATTTAACAATGGGTTGATGATCTGAGAAAAATCCTGTTGATGCATGTCATGTATCGATGTGGATGTTTCAAACTCATTATTAGCTTTTTCCGTTCACAAAAATATTGCATCATCGGCATAGAGATAAATGGTGTTTTTTGTTAGGCGTCGTGTAGGATTGATATGTAATTAATGCATTGCCGTTGCATAGGTTTCAGCTATTCTAGTTTGGAAAATTTACAAAAGTATTCAAAGCTTATGTGGGACAAGAATTATCACGAGTGCTTTAAACTTCCTTACAATTAATGAGTCATACAAGTTTCTGTATAATATCTTCATTTTTGTTTACATTGGTGGTATATATTGAGAGGGAATTTTTAAGGAGGCATTTAGTTTTGCCAATAAAAATATTAGTGCCAGAGATAGGGGAGCGATATCACCAGCCCGCACAAAAGATAAAGATTCTTATTATTAATTTCTATTAAACAACATTCAAAACATGTTTTCAGATTTAGCTGATTAATCAATGGTAGATTCAAACGTTTAAATTTGAAAATGTTAATTTTTTAAATTAGTTTTTGAATGTATATGTTGATAAACACTTCAGAAATTTAAGGCTATTTGGAATAAAAAGAGTTAATATTGCATTCTGATATAGTGAGAAACTACAGTCATAACTTTACATTTCATGCTCACACAATACAGTTATATCGGTTAAACATCTTGAAACAATAATTTCTAAAGATACTATTCTCGGTCAGTAAGTTTTGTATATTCAGGTAAAAACTTTTTTAAATGAGTTAATTGTTGTGATATTTCATTTTTCACAGCTGGTTTTATTAATTGATTTACTTTATTGTAGGTTTTGCTGTGTATGGGAGTTTAAGTAAAAAGTCGGTCTAGGGGTTCTGTAAGATGGAGGGGGTATCTTGGAAGGCTTTATGAGAGTTGCTTTGGGATTGCGTTTTTTTATACTACTTCAATGTAAACATCGCTGAGGACATCTTCGTCGCCGATTTTTCACAAACACTATTACTCTGATTTCTGTTCACACTTCACTGTCATTGCAGGTAACCGTGTTATAGGTAGGCTGAAAGTTAAAAATGAATGGATTGTGCTTTGGGATTGTAGTTGAAAGATTATCACTGGATCGAGATCAAGATGAGGTGTTGTGGTTAAGTCAAGTTCTGCTTCGAGAGCTGGTTTTGCGGCTGAGAGGAGTTAAATTTAGTTGTTATTTGGCATTCAGCCATCTCATTCTGCTTTAATTTAAGCTTTTAAGGTCAAAAGGAAACTTCTTGGGGTGTGTTAGACCCCTTCCATAGGGTCTTGTTGAGGTGTTTTGCTCGTAGGATGACAATATGAACAGATAAATCCCTGTATTTTCAGGAAATTCACTATCGTGTCTTGCAATTGTTTGTGGTTGATTGAACCAGATCTCTTACACATCCGTCATGAGCAAAATAAAGTTTTCAATCACTGATCTTTAAAGTGATTTTGTTTTAAGCCATGCGGTTTCCCTCATGGGGTCGCCAGTGTTGCCAAAAGTATTTCCAATTTTGTTATAAAAACTAATTAACTTTTGATCTATTTGTAACACTCTATACAAGCTATGTGTTTGAGATGCGATCATAACAGGAAGGAGCCATCCAATTTTTTTTTTGTTTTGTGGAAACAACCGCAACTTTAGGCTGAACATATATCTGCCTTTTGATAATGAGTCCTGTGCGCAAAATCAGAGTTGGGTCCGAAGTTGAGTTGGGTCAGTTCTGAAATGATTTATAAACACTATTCATGTCAGTATTGATGATATTGATTTTTGATGTGCGAGTTCGTTGGTTGCAATATGGAGATGGCTAGGGTGTCTAGAAAAGTTTAGGAAGAACTCATATGGGGAAGATGATCTGATAGTTTATTGATTGCATTACACTGTGAACTCACGCTTCAACTTGTGAGTTAATACTTTCTCTTCTGTTCAGGTGTTGACAATGGCCAGTGTGAAATTAATTTGTTTTAAAATTAGACAGATTTATAAGAAAACACATTAGTCTAATTCACCAGTTTATATTATGTGAGTTATGCAATATATTCAAGTCCTCACTTAAGCAGGATTATCTGTAGGCAGGTCCATATTAGTTGCGGACGGTTGCCAAAAAGGATCTGGTCAAAGTTCTGCTTAAAATATTTAGCCTTCCTTCTAACTGGCCTGCATACCTTCTAGAGGTCTGTTAATATGAATAAAAATTTCATACCACAAAAATATGATCAAACTATTCCATAAAATCAAATTACTTTACATTATACCCTTTGGCTTTTGCTCTCTCCACGGCCATTCCACAAAATTTAGAATATCTCCAGTTAATTGTGAGAATAAAACTAAAAACACACCTGAAATTAAAAAAACAAATGTAATTATCCGCAATAGTGTATGAGGCTGAATTTTTAAGTATTAATACAAAATTGTATTTCAAAAAAGTAACATTTTAGAATTTAGATCAGACTGTCCATGGATCATATTTAATTTTATGGTATAAGGATGCATTATATGTTAATCATCACAGCTAATAAGGCGATTAAGAAACTTAAAGAGATGAAGATTATTAATTTTAGTTTATTAGTTATCCATATAAAGTATTTCCTCTACTTAAAATTAAAAACTATTGATAGACAAAGAAATCATAACTTGTTCCCTTTAATCGTGGCTGTTTTTTGGGATGCTAGGGACTACTGCTCCCACCAGTGTATGTGTATCAACAAATTGTCCAGTTATTAAAAGAAGTTAACACGCATCAGTGACCATTTCTGGAGACCATGGGGTATTTAAAACCGTAAAATTTTTTCCCAACTTGAGTGTTTTTAAAAAATTCCATTTTGGGCCCAAAATGATGGAATTTTTCCCCTTTAAAATAAGATAAGTGAGCAAACATCCTTAGTTAAAATAACTGCAACGTTATTTGCAATTACAGTTTAAACTTACCCAACACTTCATTAGTTAACTCTATGCTATATACAGGTTGCATTTAATCATTATTAAAAACCCAAAAACAGCCCTTTTAAAACTGTTTTGGGCCCCTTTTTTCGTACGATAACTTTTGTAGAAAAGGTCCTAGACATTTAAAAAAACTGGTATATAGGTTTTTTTTTAGTCCAGGAAGAACCTTACTGATTTTGGGTTTCAACAGGAAAAAAGGAAAAGTCTTTCGTCTGTCAATATGCAAAATAAATTTTTTGGGTTATATTAAAGTCAGTCTTTCGATGCTCTTGTTGTATCGGTTTGATTTTTTCTTATACTACTTAAATAATTTTAACAAACTGTCACCTATTCCATAATAGGGGGTTTTTAAATATTATGCCCAAAAAAAAGGCAAATTTTAGTTTTTGGGTGGCAAACTTTTTCATTGCACTTTAACCTGGGGATACAGCAGAACAACATTGCAAACAGCTGCCAATATGTGGGAGGCTGGAGGGGCAGAGAACACAGATCCTGGCCCACTGCTGCTGTCAACATTCCCTCACCAAAACATAACCTGCAATCAAAACATGATCACAATATATGGAGGCCTAGAGGGGCAGAGAACACAATCCTACCACTGCTGGATTGTCGGCATTCGCTTCCATCCAACATAACCTGCAATCAAATCATATCACAGTGAGGTAACCATAACATAAAACACTAACACAGTTTGAAAGAAGAAATCAGTAACAACTGAGAGATCCAATATCTCTAAAATATTTTATTGTATCACTATTTTCTTTATCAATGTGATCACACAGCTACATTTCTACATTTTTAGATAAAAGCAGAAAACATAGAGACTAAAACATAATGCCCACAAAAAAATAGATTAGATTACCAAAAAGTCATTTCTTTTTAGACTTAAGAGGAATTGATTCTCTTCTGATTTAACAACATTTACTGCTGAACATTTCATTTAGATACCAACTTGGAGTTTCCTCTAATATAGTAATAAGGTATTAATAAATAATTCATGAAAATTTAGTGAGACAAACCTAAAAGGCTAAGAGAAGTTATCCAGCACTAAGCTCTTGATTCTTTTATTATTAAGATATTTTTAATGGCATATTTTGGACGATTTTTAAAGACAGTTTAAACCATTTGTACACACATCACACCTAACGATTGCCATAGGTAAGAGGGAATTCTAATTATTTAGCAAAAATACAGAAGACTGAAAATGATTTAAATTAAAAAGGAATTATTTACATGTTTATCCTTACACATCACTTAGCAAAATGCTGAAAGAAAGTAAGGTGGGAGCATCCATTTCATCCTAATCCCTGTTTGACACTATCGGATTTTTGGGTAAAATCGATCCTGGCAGTGGCCTTTGGTCTGATCAATCATTAAAGTCAATATGTTAAAAACCCGGATAGGTTGCAGGTGAAACTGTTGTATTTTGACTGTAAGCAATTTGCTAACAGCGATATTTTATATTTAATTTATGTATTTATGTTGATTTTTGTCTACAAAATCAACCTAGTTGCCAATAGCCCTCATGGTAAGCACTTTCCTGAAAATTTATGCATAACTTCACCAGTGATATATATATACATGTATATAGTATATATATATGTATTATATATATTTTTATATTATTTACATTTCTGTTTTGAAGGCTTCTTTGTTTTCAAATTTAACATTATTTTATAAGTATAACATAAGTGTGGCTTATGAAAACTATAACTTCCAAAAAAAGTTGAAAGTTGGGTAAATAAAAACTTTGATCTAATAATATTATCTCAACTAAGCTCAAACAGCCAGCTTGGAGTACATCCATTTTGTTTCAATAATGGTGGCCATTTAAAATCTTTAAATAAATTCAACAACTTCGTTATATTTTTTAATAAACCCACAGAAAAAAACACAAATTTGTTTAGGTAATTCTATATTAGATTGAACTAAATATTATTGTTTATTGACAAGTTTTTTTTTTAATCATCAAACAGTTTTTTGAAATATTGACTGCATTATTTTGTTAATAATAATTGATTATTTCATAATTGAAATAAAGTTTCAACCACTTTTTCCAACTTATAGACCATCTTTAACTAATGCATTGAGCTTGTGGTTAAAATTAAACAGATTGTAATGTATTTAATTACAAAATATAAATATTCCTTCAAGTTCATATTACTAAAATAATACATAACAGATAGTGTTTAACATAAGACTATATATACAATACTGACCAGCGGCGAAAGGTTTCGTGTCCTGACCCGCCTCCTGACAGCAGAACCCACACCTCATCCCGTTGTATATTTGGAGAGCTACCTGCAAAATATTGATATCACTGATGACCGTCTCCTTCTTTTCACTTCATTAAATTTGAATGAAGAACAGTTGCCCTTATTGCAAATTAACACACCATTCAATGTTGCACGCATGTGAGGTCCAATATTATGGTGAAACTAACATCGCACTCTCTATTTGGTAGGGATTCTCTTCTTCTATAAAAAGTTAAATACAGTAGAAGCCCCCCGTCATATCCGCCCTCGGTATTTACCGCCGACCATCGGTTATATTCTCCGCCACTTCCCGCGGAAGCCACAAAATGCGAATTTATTTACCACGGCTTGCAGAAGCGCAGTTTGCAACGCAAACCACTAGTCTCCCACGACTCTTGCGTTTTATTTTGGTGTATCTATTTGTTTACCATTTTCCCTGTGATTGGTCCTCATTTGAGCTAATAGGTTAAAAACCTGATAAACAGTGTATCGTCTGATTATTTCCAGTGGCGGTTAGTACAGTAACAGTAACAATTTTGTTTTGTTTCGTCCAAGTGCTGTGTACTGTAGGTTTGGTATTATCCGGTCGAATCGTTATCCAGGCCAGGGCTCGGCTCCCCGTGAGTGGCCGGATATGAGGGGTTCTAGCTGTGAGATACAATATTCTCGTCTTGATATCCTTTTATCAAGTTTTACAATTGTGAACTAAGCTTAACCAGGTGGGTGGGGGGAGAATGATATGTGATTGAAGAGCACCACACTGAAGAGATGGAATTTCAAGTGGTTGTATTTTAAAACAAGTTGGATTGCTACTGCTATGTTTTTTTTATTTAGTGGGCTTTTGGGGAGGATGTTTTAATCTCCCCCCCCTCTCCCTTAGTTTAATTGCCCACTTGTATAACAAAATAATAGTTGTTCATAGAATAAGTGCATTTTCGAAATTTACAGTAAAATCAATTCCTTAGAAGAAAACTTCTCCAATAGGTTAGATACTTTAAAAGAAAGAAGAAAAAGTTAATAGTAAGTATCTCTGAGTTAGAGATTAGTCGTAAGTTTCAAATCCTGTCCTTTACTGAAGCACTATTATCAGGCCCATCCAGACGCTTGTACTGGTACCAACTCTCCCCCCATATTTGGTTATTGGTTTGATAAGATCGCCGCACAGGCCAATAGTCTCATGAGGACCACCAGAATAAGGCCTTAAAAAAAGGAATAGAGGCCTCTTCTTTTTTGTAAAACAAAATATATATATAAATCTGAAAAAATGTCCTTAACTTTGCCTTATAAATAAAGCGTTTAAGAGGGGCAAAATTAGTGTTTTTTAAAGCCCACACACCCCATATTTGTCACATCAAATCAACATGTGTGGAATGTTTTAATAACAAAAGACAATTTTTATTCTTCCACATTTTAATTTAATATTATTTCCACTTTGAAATAATATTAAATGTGGAATAAAACTTTTAAATCATCCATTGTCAAATAACAAACTTTAAACAGAATTTTAAAGAATTAGAAAATAAGCACTCAGTTTACCTGGGCATGCGGGAAATATTACTCTTGACCTTTATATCCACAGAAAGGTCCAGGATACGTTGCTTGTAACCGGACCAAATTTAACAATGTCATCTACACAAGATCTCCATGGTGTTATGATAAATTTGTTTGTGCTGAGTGAGGAGCACCATTCTGAAACATCATAAAAAAATTGTTTTTGGGTCTTCGCATAATATAACCTTTATGAGTGAATACAAAGTGAAACAAATTAATTGTATGTAGTCGAGGGGTGATGTGTATATAAAAATAGTTTATACAACAGAAAAATTATTTGTAAAAAGACACAGAAACGTATTAATAATATGTAACCTTAATAACAACTTCCCAGAAAACCCAGTGTATTATTTTTCACCTCTGAACCCTCATAAATACATTACAAACCATATATCTTCCATAAAACCACTACAGATTGATAAAACAGTTTTCAAGGTTTCTATTATTTTGTTTTTGTTTTGAAGAAGTAAGTATTCCTGTTCACTTTTTTCACATTACTGTTGGCTTTCCTGTTAACTGTGTTAAACTATCACTAAAATTTAAAAAACACACCAAATCCACAGCATAAATTTAAATAGTAACCAAAATAATCCCCCTGGAAAATATAGGAGTCCTAACCTTTAACCATGAGATATAGAAATTATTGTGATTTCTCCCATTTTAAAGATTTTACAAATTGAAAAAAAAAAAAAATATTAACAATTGTACACAAGAAAACATTAATTCAAAATTAATATAATCTATATATTTGAAATATTTTTTTTCTCATGAATAATGTGAATACCAATGAGAAAATCTCTCTAGACAAGACTCTTTATGTCAAATTTGTTTTATTTTTCTATCTTATTATCAATTACAAAGATCTTTGATATTTGTGTTTTGTATTATCAATAACTAATTGAAGCTTGAAATTTAAAGGTATTTAAGATGGTTTTTTTAATTAGTCTCCTTTTTTAGGATATTAAAAAGAAAATAATATCAATTTATGTAATACTTTCCAATTTTTATTCTTGTTTTTATATATGTATTATATTTGAGTTAAAAATTAAATCAATCTAATGCTTTGATTAATTTTTACCATCTACCAAATTTAAAATGTCTATCAAAGGACATGGAATATTCCAGGTAACACATTGCATAATAGACTTCGATGAAGTTCATGCAAAACTTTAAGATATACCACAGACAGACAATCATACAAAGAAAAGTCTTTAATAAATAACTTTTTCTGGGAAGGCAGAAAATTGTGCCAACCTACTGAGAGTAATCAAGCTTCAATGATGCTCAGCACCAAAATATCTGGAAGACACAGTGGCCATCCACCATTAAAATCATTCTTTTCCATATAGAAATGAAATTTTACGTGGCAAAATTTAAAGTCACTACCGATCAAATGGTTTGCTTAAAAATATAATCTAATGTGTTTTAGAATTCACATAATTGTACCTGTTTGCTTACAAATTTATTCTGATAACTTTTGTTTCTGTTGTCATTTCATTCTCCGAGACTTTTATCCAGCCGGTTTGAGTTGATAGTATTTGCTAATGCTCAGCCAACCAAAATAATATTCATCTGGAAGTTGCTTATAGAGTATCCATGTACTTACAAAAATTCCCTTATTTCTCAAATGGAGCTACTATCCAAATTACCCTCTTAATAACTATTTATTAATGTTATATGTTTAGTATTTATTTTTAAAATGCATAAATTTTGAAATTAATTTTGTTTGATTATGCATTTTAAGGTATAGGGTGTTATGTAGTTAAAAGTAATTATTATTGGATATACATATTTAGTTATGATGATGTGTTGTATATCTTTCGTAATCAATCTAAACAAATGTAATGTGCCAACATAAATAATTGGACTTGAATACTCATTGTGATAATTGAACCAATGACCCTCAAAGCAGTAATTCCTTCACAAAGATTCAAGTGAATTCCAAAACAGGCCAGAGACTCAAATCATCCAGCATGTCTACTTTAAAAATACATCACAAAAACCATCAGAGCCAGAATGCTTATGATTACTGAAGATGAATGGCTCTCGATACTAAACACCAGCGATTGGCCTAACACAAAGTCCAAGGCTCTGATTCATCTATTAATAGATTAGCAAGATAAAAATTAGAGAGGGTGCTCTTTTCCATCATATATCAGTCAAAATAGGACAGAGAAGACCTCATGGTTTCAGGTTTTGACCTCAGGATTCAGTCTGAGACTAAAAAGTTAACTTTAATGATTATTGAAGCAAAACAAGACATATTAAAAATAAGTTTATCCCCTGTAATGCAATATCTAGACATTTATGCCTAAGTATTCAAAGTTACAATACTGTTTATTGCTTGTAACCGCAGTCTCTTAAGTTGGGATTGGTAGGTACAGACCGAACCAAAAATTGTAAACGCCTCCTAATTAGTACCTAAAAATAAAAAAAAAATAATTTTTTAAAATATATTTTTACTGTAAAAAGACAAAATTTAATTTGTGTTACAAATTCATTAACAATTTATTACTTAACACTTTCAGAGCCCTAGATGTCTATGTTAGTCGCTGCAGTAAGTGAAACACATCAATGTTCATGTTGGCGGCACGACAACGAATAAAAAACTGAAAAAAAAATCTGATTGGTTTTATAGAACAACAGAATTCCTTACATTTATATTTCCTTTTGAAAATCAAGAATTATTAATATTCTAAAGTGTTATTATACTTTTCTACCGATAATTTCCATGTAACTCGCAAATATGTTAATATATTTTTTCTGATAGTGGCTGAATCCTAAAACATTTATCCTATAACAGAAATGGTGTGCCGTTTTAAAAGGTTCAATATTATATATTATTTTCAACATGTCCTTACTTATCATGTAATGAATAATAGGTTTTGAAAGAATGACTTGATGCAATATGTTTCTGTAATAAACAAATAACTCTAAAAATTGATATTCTACACTGATTGACCCAGGATTGCCAGTTCATAGATCTATCAAGGACACTCCCCACACAGGAATTGCCACATCCCTCCGAAATGTTAAACATGTTTATGGTTATTCAGATTAAGGTAGTTCAAGATAACCCTATAAGAAAATTGTAAATGTTTTGATCACATTTTATATATTATTACCTTTAATCTATCACACATTTTTCTCATCATATTTTATCGCGCTAAGGTTTAAAGAAATATTAAGGTGTGTTTCCACATTTTGAAACACTCTATTTTCAGGTTATTATTGTTTGCAATTTACAAACATGTCCAGGACAGTTTTAAAACTTGTGCAATTAACAATTTAAATAATAAATAAAGCATATAATATGGAACGATATGTAAAACACGTTATTTATGTCATGTACTAATATTGTTAAGTTTTTAATTATAATTGACTTAAATTCACTAAAAACCCCGAGCAATTCAAAAATGTGAAATGATATGAGAAACCAGGGTCTTCATATGAGCTCTTACACGTGTGCACCTTTAAACATAGCATTATCCGTGTAACATATGTCCATCCTATAAAAAAAATGGAATCTTAGTGGTCATCTTTTTTGAATCACATGACCCAAGGACTAAGCAAGTTATGGCAATTCTGGTAGAAAGAAAGGATGTATAGTTTGCAGGTCATTGGCCAGTAGGTTGGAAACATAGTGAATACAGCACACTAAGACATTCCTTTGGACTTTTGACCAATTGAGATACAGAACTCTCTCATGGACTCACCCAACGGTTTGATTAACTTGTGCAGAAAAGATGTTAAACACTTGGCCTCTTTTGTCTACCAAAAGAATTGCACTCACATCAGCGACAATTAAACACAGCAAAAACAGCTTATTATTTCTCCTTTTTAGAATTCTCCACCTCAGTATACGGGAATTTTGATGATTATGGGGAAGGGCACAACTGTTTTACCAACTTATCAAAGAGTGTCTTGTTGCTCTCGCAGAAAAAAGTTATAAGTAGCTCTCGTGTAGGGTCTGGGGGTCCCAGGGACTATGCTGTCCGTGAGGGTGCTTCAAAGATCTTGGAATCAGTGACGGTTGGTGGTCTTTTCTTATATAGTCATACAGGAAGTGGTCTCGCTTTTCGGCCTTGATAGTGGATAGAATGAACTCTGTCCTTCAGAAGGGAACAGAATGTAGAATCTCACTCATCCATATACATCTCGACCATGCTTGGTAACTACATCCTAGCGCAGCGCAACCGCCAATCCTTAACTGTATGGAAAGGAGTAAAGCCCATCTTATACATAGTGGTGACGAAGAAGCTGTTTGTCATAAATTGGCTCTACCCTTATCCAGTCGACATCTAAGGCTCAGAAGGGGAAGTAATTTGTTAAGTACATTCATTTCCTGAACAGAATGGATAACTGGTGACCAGTACTCTTTCTTACAACGTGTTGGAAAGAATTTCTTACAACCCGAAACGAGCATGACTGTATTTGTACCCTTTTACCTTTGATCCATAACCGATTGCTAACTTTTGACCGCCCATTACACTTCTCAATGAAATTGTAAATAAAGAGATTTATTGACTTTTTGACTGTTTGGGTCATGTACTCAAATGTGTTAAAAATTATTATGTACTTGTAATGTGTATTATTTATGTTTCTCTCCAAGTTTCATGTTTCCATTCCCCTCCTTATCTGTGTGCTTGCATGCCCTGCTCCCATGTTTAGGCTTAACGCTCTAATGACCAACATATTCGCACGATATTGAAAAACCTGAGTTAGAAATGTGAATCAAAACTAAAAAACTTATGTTATAATTTTATGCGTTTTTATGTGTTTTCGACATATTAAATACTTCAAAGTGTTTACCCAAAAAAGCCAAAAAATTTAAAAAAAAACTATTAATAGAGAAACTCTGATAGTTTTTGATTCCAGAATTTGTATGTATATAGTATCATGGCACATTAATAGAAGCTTATAAAAATAATATTGTAGACACAGACATTAATATATTGTTTTAATTTGAGAGAATTTTCCAGCTTTCTATAATGTATACTCTAGCATATCAGACTAGTATAAACTAGAGCTCGCGCAAGGGTGCTCCATGTCCTGACAATTTTTGCCATGTGTCGAGCTCTCCAGCTCATCACTATTGTTTCTTTAATATCTTTTTCAATAAACCTAATGTTGTGCACCTAATGTGGTAGATATTGGAATAAGATTAATAATTATCAATCTTTACCATTTGTTTTCAATACTGATGATGATTATTTAAGAACAGACACATGATATAAATCATTGGAAAAGTCTCTTTTAGAAGTTGCTTGGATACGGCATGTTTTAGAGAATCATTGAGGAAGTTACAGGTATCAGTTGGGTAACGCCGTGTCAGTTAATGCGCCAAAAGTATGGTCTGGTTATTTAGGATTGTTGTTTCAGTAGATAAATGGATCCGGATAGTGATGGTGTTATACCGAAGGGCAATTTCGTGATCCAGGTCCCTTCTATGGTAATATGTTATTCCAGTTGCGATAAGTGAAGATAATATTTCCAGATAGTGACCTTGTTCATGAATGCCAACGTGGTTATCCTTACATTTGCCTACCCACCCACAAGAATCATCACGCATTTATGTTCGTCCTCCTGTAGCCATTAGGGAATTAGGCCTATCAGCGTGCCAGATTATGATAGTGTCAGGGTTGTCGTATTTTTCTTTTTTTCCGTTATCAGGTGGCTATCAAATTGCGTGCTGTAAGTGAGAGGCTTTACTATCGCTCCTTGTTTGAAATTGAGACAATAATTCTCTTGAGATAAGGGCTATGAATTGTAATGTTTTTGCAATGTTTTTTATCTTCTACATTTAATAAAAATTTAAGCCATATGGTATTTTTATCTTCACTTTTTAAAAAATTACGTAACCTTAAACAGAATTCTGTAAATGTCGTAAATTTTTTTGTGAAAGAAACGTAGAAAGTCTCATTAATGTGACGTTCTTAAAGGATAAATTGAATTTGCTAACAATGTCAAATCGAAAAAAAAAAATATAAGTACAGCTGAGTACTATGGGCGATACAATAGATGCCGTGTTTACAAGATATTATAGCAAGATTCGGAGTCCAGAATCTTACAAATTGTCTATAAATTGGTTTCATAATTATTCTATTTGTGAAGAAAAAAAGTAGTTATTGTAGTGAAAATTATACTTGGAATAAATTTATAGAAATATAATAAGTAATACAATATAATAATTAAAATGTATAATATAGTAATGTGTTATTACTTGAATATTTAGAATAGTCGGTAATCCTTGTAAATATATGAAATGTAAAAATATCATTACAAATATCATATGTATAAATATTAATAGAAATATAACCATTTAATAATTATGAAAGATACTTTTTTAAAATTTCCCATTTTAATATACGTAATTTTTTATTATAAATATATATTTTCAATTAAATATTGGTAATTCACAAAAATGAGTTTTTATATTATATATATGAAATAAAGAAAACACATAAAACACTTTTTTTATATTTCATGCAATTACAACAACTGCCTCGTTTATAAGAAATGAGGAGGTATACGCATTCGCAAAAGCTCACATGTTCGCCGCAAAATTTGAAAAAAATCGAGCTGTTGGAGCACTGTATTTATATAACTGTTAGTGAAAATGTCTGTTATGGACTACACATTCTTTTCACAGTTCAAAAGCTTCACACAATTCTAATTTTAAATCAAATATATACAATTATCACTTCCTCCCCCCCCCCCCATATCTTTTCCCTGAAGTCGACAAAACATGCTCACTGTATTTTAATTGACAGTTTCCAAGCAAAACCTCTACATGTAACCAAGAGGCCCAATAGGAGGCTACTGCCTTGGCAGGTTCACGTGAGAAACCTTGTCCAAAGAAGTTTACTGTGCGAGTCTGTCGTGCCCCGTGTCAGCTTGTTTTTTATAAAGAATCTGTGTTCCATCATTTTGAGGTTATGCACTGTAGATTTTATGCGTATTTACAAATAGTAGTTCATAGGATGTTTTCATGTGAAAAATATGAAATAATATTACCTGTGAAATAGTCGGCTATGTATTAGTTGAAATTAATTACGTCTCAATGGAAGTTAAGGAAGAAAGTTTAAAGAGAACCTACAAAAGAAGAGACGTGAAATTTCTACAGAAATCTTAAGACATTCTGCTCCATCTGGTTGCAATGTTTTTTTAAACCTCCCCGTGTAAACATAGATAACTAAGGTATTTCAGTGCTGTAAAGTGCGCCCTCAGGATGCATTATGAACTATCGAAAAAACCTGTACTGTTTCTTCCTAACAAACAACTACAAGATCAAAAAGTAAGTAGACTTATTTCACATTCTGGAGTAAAGCGTCAGAGATCCCGCACACTAATTGCCTAGGCCTAAGGCCTACCTAAAAAAAGTAAATCGTACACAGCTTTTCTCGGCTCCATTACGTGTTTCCCTGTGGCTAAATGGAAGTAATAACACAGTCTGCAAATCATTTTTTCTGCACTTAACTAAATTCAAAATCAGACAGGGTTAGAGGCAAATTTTGAAGAAACTTCGTCTTGGCAAGGACCTTTGTAGAAAACCGAGGTGGGGATCGAGTAAGTGTTAAGAGTATTCTAAAGAAAAATTCTGTTAGAGAAAATTTATAGGTAAATTTAAAAGGTTCCAGAGAGCCATTACCAGGCAAGGAAAAAAAACCAAAAGAGTCTACCCTCAGTAGTTGACTCCTGTCAATTAAAAAAAGAAGTTGTGGACTATTTATGATAGCTCTACAATTTCCAATGATCTTAAAAGTCACAAAATCTATGGCTTTAGAGAGACGTATATTTCTGCAATGGAGTTTCAATATCGGATTCAAATCCCCAAGCGATTCGGGAACATCTGCAGTTTTTGTGCAAATGATGGATAATAAAAATAAAAAAGCGCAAACAACCTCATGAGAAGCAAGGACTTTTTGGGTCCAAAAGACTATTCACAAAAAACGCGCTAAAGCATTTTTATGAACTCTTGAAAGAAGTTAAAGGCAATGAAGTAACATTTTGTTTTTGACTATGTGCAACAGGTTCAGAGTCTTCCACGAACACCTGTTAACAACAATGCATTCTATGGCAAGGCAGCTGAGCGCTATACAATGTTTGGTATTACGGATGTGAATACAAAGAAGCCTGAATTTTTTATGTGGTCTGAAGAGCAGGCGGGACGTGGATCTACAGAAGTTTGGGTCTGCTCTGATAAATGTATTTATTATGAGCTCCTACAAATTTCCGATGAATCTAATCACCCATCTTAGACTTTTCCTGTGATGGGTGCACAAGGCCAAAATAAGAATAACCATATTTTGAGCATTGTTTGATGTACTTTTATTGGCTAAAAAAAACGGAAGGGAACTTGGAGACAATTTCAATTACTTTTCCTGTCCGTTGGACATTCTTTTTTAACCGCGCAGACAGAGTGTTTTGGCAATAGGAGTAGAAAGAATATTGAAGAAAAAAACCAACAATAATAAATAAAGAGGAATATTTGGAAGAGTTATAGGAAAGTGGGTCCCTGTCAAAGTTTCCCTAGGCACTGTACTGGAATCTAAATGGGAAAAGGATTTGAAGAGTTTGGGTGTGGGGGGAAAAAGAGGGGGGGGGGGGTGGGGGGTGGGGGGGGGGGGGGGGGGGGGGGGGGGGGGGGGAGAGGGGAAAAGGAAAGAAGGTTTTCCTGTCAAACCATTAGCCTATGAATCAGTGAAAAAAAGAGAATTATTTATGACAAAGTAAAGTATCCTCTAAAGGCACCATCTCAGTGAGGGTTTAAAAGCCAACGAATATTTTTAGGGTTCGAGGATGAAAACCTTAAAACAGTTTAACCGCTACTAAAAAAGGGTAATGAATTGGGGCCAACTATTTATAAAGGCTCCCGTTCTTCGAGAAGTGAGGCCCATTTTTAACTTTAGGATCTTGATTCACCCTATTTACCAAAAAAAAATGCAAAGAAAAGAGGATGTTTGATGGCCTATTGAAAATCCTGTTTGGTAGAACATTAGGGGTAGGGATGGAAAAGCCTCTCCTGGTACAAATGATATAATACACGGAGAAAATACACCAACCATTGAGGAAGTAGATTCGAGGTTGCCGCTCAGTGTGACTGCCTAGAAGAACGATTGTTGCGCTTCACATTTAGTGGTAAAGACTTATTAAAACACAATGAGAGATTTTCATTTCACTTTAATACATGATTTCTTTAATTCCTAGAATATAAATTCAACTTCTTATAATATTCCTTTAAGTAATTTATCTTTTTGGTATTTTAACTTTGTGGTGTTTAAATAAACTATAAATAGTTGTAATCTGTATATAATGTTCTTATTAACCTTTACCTAGACATAAATTTGTGCTTACTTAAGTTTAAATTTTAATCATTCAATTACTGCAAATCGAAATCCAGTCAAAACAACACAAAATGAACCTCAGTTCTGAACAAAAGCTCACATGTCCCAAAGATTCAAACAAAACCTCAACATGGTTCCCAAAATTTAAACCTAAATATTTAGTGAAACTCTAGCCACATTTTTAGGCTCGAAAGCTTTAGAAAATGTGTTTTTTTGGTGGGACAAGGAAAAGGTGTAGGGCAAGGCTTTATTTTTTTGTTTCATTTTTTAACAAGGTTGCTGGAGAAGAGTTTTTCTCCTTTCGTGTAGAATTTTGATTTGATGGACATGTGAGGTTTTGAATGTTACCTTCCTCAAATAGTCACCTTCGTGGTCCGTCAGTCACCGTGACAGCCATATCCATTTTTTTATATTATTTACAGTTTAGTATAAAGCGACATCTCAGAACAAAAATATATAAATGTAATTATATAATTTTGTATCTTACAAAATTATCTATTTTATTATTTAAATGTTCAGTTTACCTGGCAATCAGTAATATTTGCACATTCTCAAAACATCTGTTTTACTGACAGCAGATTATAATAAATATAACATCAAACTTCCACACACCACCTCTTGAACATAACCTAACATTGATGTTGTTTTTGAGCTATATTTAGCTGTTTGTTATTTTACAAGTGCAAATACTTAATTTTTTATTTAACACACCTTACGATAAGAACATGAAAAATATAAAATGTTCTCTAATAGATACATTTCTGTTTTGAGTATCTAAATCTAGAGTTAATGCAAACTAAAAATTTTTTTGCATTCATTAAAGTAATCCAAATAATGTATTGATATGCATACAGCATACTGTTAAATTAAAAAAAAAACACAATTATAAGTGTAAACATTATACTACTGTCGGCGAGTAGTAAAGAAGAGACCTGGCCCGTACCGTGGCGCACAGCTGTGTACTAGTGTGTTGCCGCGCAGTAATTTTCCAGGCGCTTCGCCCCACAGCCAACCCTGCGAATAGTTTATCCTAAGCCAATGGAGTTATTTGTATTCAGTAATGTGGTAAAAAAATAACATTCTTCCTGCAGAAGTGTGAATTCCTCTTAGACGCGCCCATTTATTTTTTCAGTCTTGTTAATTTCAACATTACTAACAGTAAGTTTTTTATGTTATCTTCCGAACATGCTTACCATTGGAGGATTAAACTGTTGTTCTCCTCGGTTTCAAATTCAACAATTTACAACTTTAGCAAAATAATAATACTTTTCTTTTGAACGAGGTATTTGTAAAGCTGTTGAAGCAAATTTTTTTTATCCAACTACCAATGTTACAATTCTGTGCGTAAGAGGTTATTTTGTTTACTGAATATTCAATATTGTGTTAGTCAGTAATGTAAGCAATGTTAAATTTAATATACATAAAAGCCCTACATTTATATAATACAACATATGAAACATTAGTAATTGTTATCTTAACAATAAAAAAATCTTCAATTTACAGCAATACATGTCCTTTAATTATTGTTTGTTTACAACCACTGTAGAGCCTAATAATTAAAATTTATTACAAACATCAATTTTTGCTCAATTTTTTAATTGATCAAAACAGTACCGTCATTTAAATTAACTTTATAAAACATAAACAATTAGGCCGCAAATCAATCAAGACAGTGAAACAATAATGGAACTACGAAACAAGGCACGACAACATACAAAAAAAAGTAGCAGATCGTGGGACTTCCGATAGAAGTGGAAAACGGAACTATTAAGTTTTGAGATTAATTAAAAACTATATGCAACAAATTATATGAAATTTTTTATGTTTTATTTATTAGTTTACATAAATATTGATGGGTTACACAAATCATGATGACCAAATATAAATACAAAGTGGTTGAGAAAAATAATTAATATACAATTATCTTAACAAATATCTTAATAAAAACAATAAATGAACATATTTCATAAAATCTAAAAATTATTATAACATTTTTTTAATTTTCCAATTTTAAAATCCACGAAAAAATATTATCAAATAACTAGAAATCTATTTTACCACGCTAGTAAGATAAATCTTATTACCGTAATAATACTCATTACATGATGAAGAGGTTAAATTATTAAAAACATAATTAAAATGAATAATGCTAAATTGTAAAGACAAATAATCCTACAAATAATAAAAATGTTTAAAAATATAAAATATATTCGTTTGTTTTCATTATTCATTTAATAAGTGAATAAACACCGAGTGAACAACAATGAGTTGAACATCGTTGTAAATAATACAGTTATTGCTACGGATAAAGTAATATAATTGCAATAACAATTAAACCCACAATATTTTTAAGACTAATAAATAAGTTAAATTTAACTTGGTTCTTTCGTAAAGGCATTTTTAATTGCACAATAAACTAATTTTATTGAGTTTAATAACGGTTATCAGTGAGCCAATGC
>NW_025780760.1:0-46939 GCF_021130785.1 Homalodisca vitripennis
AAGTCTGTTTATTAGTGAATATATATTAAACCTACAACTTTCATTTCAAAGGTAAGTGGCTGAATTTTGTCTGCAGGATGCATGAAATTTAATCAGTACGATGCTTACGATACATTATTCGGTATTTACCATTTTTTCTAGAGGAGGTAATGACATAGGCAAACTGTACAGATAGTGGTTGGTCAAATCTCGCTTCGGCCATCTTAGTTTAAGCCTGCGCAATCTCTCCTACCGATTTAGGACAGTACGCGCATTTCATGTTGAGGAGAGATTGCGCATTTATTCCATTTTAATGTAATGGTAGGAGACATTGCGCATGGATTTCATAATTAATATTAACTATTTGTGAATCTACATATTCGTTAGAAATTCATTAAATGTATATTATGAATCTTTATTTATTTTATTAATATGAATTGCATATTACCATTAATAAAACAACTTAAAAAAAAAATTAAAACATATTATTTACCAAGATGACTATTATTTATTTATTTTTTACAGGCTAAACATGCCTAACGTGTACAAGAGGAAAACAAACAAAGGATCCTGGACAGAAGATGATTCTATCATCAGCTGTATCAGCAATAAAGAATGGATCATTATCAATAAGAGCAGCAAGCAAGAGGTTTTAAAATACCAGAGTCTACATTAAGACATCGAATGAAGAAGAATGATTTTGCAAAACGGAATTTGGGTCCAGATGGCCAACTAGGATTGGAAGCCGAGAAAAAAATTGGCTTTGCACATAATAAAAACTTCAATCTGTAGGGTTTGCACCTACACAAAAGAATGTTAGAATGTTAGCTTACAATTTAGCAGAAACATTGGGTATTAAACACACCTTCAACAAAGACCATAAAACCGCTGGAAAAGTTTGGTTTTCGTCATTCATGCGGCGACATCCTAATTTAAGTGTGAGAAAAGCTCAAGGCATTAGTAGAGCAAGAAACAGAAGGAATGAATAGGGAAGAAGTAAAAAGTTATTTCAATCTTCTCACTTCCACCTTAAAAGAAAACAACCTTTTAGATAAGCCCAACTGTATTTGGAAACTGCGGACGAAATAGGAGTGCAGCTTAATAATGAGCCTGGAAAAGTTATTGCCCAAAAAGGAAGCAAAGACGTTCACGTCGTTACAAGTGCTGAAAAGGGAGAAACTGTAACTATTATGGCCTGCTGCAATGCAGAGGGACAGTTCCTACCACCTTTTTGTATTTTTAAGGGAGTTTTACGCTAAACCAACAATATATCAAAGATGCTCCCCCTGGAACTGTTTTAAAAATGAGAAGAGAAAGTGCGTACATAAATAGTGAACTGTTCATGGAATGGATTTCTGAACACTTCATCCCAAGAAAGTCTCCTGGAAAGCATTTGCTAATTTTAGATGGCCATGCCTCACACATGAACTGTCCCAATATGTTGCAAAAGGCTTATGATAATGACATCATTATCTTATGTCTGCCTAGTCATACTACACACTACCTACAACCCCTAGATCGTGTAGTATTCAAGCCTTTGAAAACTTATTTTAAAGATGCTTGTAACAAATTAGTCACATCTCGTTGTGGTACTGGCAAAATTTCAAGGGACGATTTTGGGCCATCTATTGAATTTATCTTGGCCTCGTGCTGCCACTGTTTCAAACTTGGAGTTGCTGCGTTTCGTGCCACAGGAATCCATCCTCTAAATATTGATTGTGATACCAGACTATGCATATCTTTTACATTGTGACCAAGATGTAAACCAGATTGTTCCTGATCCCACAACACTCCAACCAACCTTGACATCAGTTAATAATCCAGTATCTGAAAACACTGAACCACCTATTTCAATCCAATCATCTCAATCAAATCATTTAATCCCCTCCAATCTGTCAACCATCAACCTCAAGACAATGTTCAGCCGCATCTGTAGAAACTCCAACAAAAGTTTTACAAAAACTTTCACCGATTCCTAAAAGTTTGGAGCCTTCAAAATCAAAAAGGAAGCAAAGTGCCATGAAATGTTACAGATTCCAAATAAACATAACCAAAATCAAGATAAAAAAAAGAGTTAGCATCAAACAAGAAAAAGCGACCAGATGAAAATAAGAAAACCTGCATGGAAAGAACAACCAAAATCTTGCAAGATACAAAAAAAAGGAACTTAAAACAAAGAAAGAAACGGTTGATGTTTGAGCAATCTTCTACATCTGAGGAAGATGACGCAGACATTGAACTTCTTTCCGATCATGTCAGCGATAATGAAGATGATGAGTGTACAGAGTGTCTTGAACTATATCAGGAGACTACTTCGACATCTGACTGGATCAAGTGCATGGTCTGTGGAAGATGGATGCACGAGAGCTGTACAATTTATGAAGGAAAGTGCATTGACTGTGGACGCCGTGAAAAACGTCAAAAAAAATGATTTTTAATGCTCTATTATGTAATAATGTTTTTAAAATGTGCCCAAGTTAAAATGTTTAATTTTTCAATTTCTTACATCAAGTTTGAAGGTTTCATTAGTTTACATTAATTAAATATGTTTAAAGTGTGAATTGCAGTAGTTATTCCCATAAACAATCTCTCCTACCCATGTGCGCAAACTCACCTACCCTACGAGGAGAGATTGCGCAAAAACACATTTTACGATTTTTTTATTATTTCGTTATTAACATAATATAAATTCTGGAAAAATTACAGAGAATAGACAACCATACAATGTAAATATAACACTAAAAAAATTGTATATTCAACTAAAAATTTTTCGTTTTATTTAGATATTTTGAATTGTGCGCAATCTCTCCTCGCTTTTACCTTACGTTTCTATTATAACCCCTGATAAAGAACTTTATCATAATTGCCCCGAATAAAAATAGGCTATTATTGAGTTTACTGTGACATAAAAGTACTGAATCCTTACCATTGAGTAAACTTTGACAGTTGATTACTATTTAAATAATACTTAATGGGGTTTCGGTATGCCCTATCCTTCCCATGTTAATTTGGCCAATTTTATGTACCTTTTTCTCAGAAACCTTTAAAGCTATCATCATCAAACTTTAGGACACTACTATTTAGACCTTTGTTAACATTTAGAGCGGAACAAAGTTAAAAAAAAGAAGTTTTTATTTAATTTGTTGTAAATAAAAAATTTATTAATTTTTTGTAAAATAATTTATAATTATAATTTTTTTTATAAAAATTTAAAATAGATTTTTTATAATGTCTTCCGCTCTAAATGTTAACAAAGGTCTAAATAGTAGTGTCCTAAAGTTTGATGATGATAGCTTTAAAGGTTTCTGAGAAAAAGGTACATAAAATTGGCCAAATTAACATGGGGAAGGATAGGGCATACCGAACCCCCTTAAATTAGCTGCTCAATATGTGATAATAAATTAACAACTCAAACCAACTCATTGAACCCTCGGTAAGAAACCCAGTCCTGTTTTCCCGCCTGTAACAAACAAAGCCCAACCTTTGTACCTTTGCCAACTAATAATAGCAGATCAGCTACAAGGCTGCATTCAGGTGAAACTGTCAAACAAGTAGCTTCCATAAGTAGTGCAATCGGGTGAGATATTCCACCGAATACAGCACACTCGGACCGGTAGCAAATTGTCTATAATATGTTGAATACTTAATTTAAAAGGACAATAAAGGAATTTGCTAACAATCAGCTCATGAAAGTAATATTCCCAACTTTGTAGAAATTTATCGAACGATTTGACCATCGCCCTAAGGTTATTATTATGCCAGTACAAATTCACACACAGAAAATGGCCACAATCAGAACATTCATTCAGGTCTAAAGAAATGTTTGTTCTGATGTGTCCAGCTAGGTTTTAGAATACAGTAACAAAATATTGACGGTAACTTCTGCTACTCAACCCGTTATGAAAAACAGCATACGGCTTTTCGCTTTTGGAATAAAAACGTGATGACGACTTGGAATGTACTACTGAGATTGAGTGAATTTGAAAATTTTTATTATATAATCCAATAAGTAAAGTATGAGATTAACAAGAAGTAATTAAGGATATTTCGAAATCAGGTAGGTCTAGTTTTTACTATCACAATCAATAGATCTCAATTCTATCAAATTAGAAACCGGTACTCCTACCTTTTTCCTTTGGTAGTAATTTACAACAAACTGACAAAGGACAAAACAAAACAAACATATCGATTGAGGACTAATAGTTTAAAACAAACATAGACAAGATATGGTAAATTTGGTTTTTTTTTTAATCTGTCTATTATATATTTAACGATTATTGAGTAATATGTTATTTAACTAACATAAATAAATTATTATTCATTTGAAGGCTGTCATACTTAGCCTTAAATGCCTGTATTTTTTAATATGTATATTTAAAAAATAAAAGACAAGATAATTACATTGTTATTTGACACAGTTCGTTAAACAGATAACTTAATACTAGACTGGTCAAATATAAACTGAGAATTGAAAGGAAAATATTCATGATAAGTTACTAACAACTGCCTTTATGTCAAAATGACAGTCAAGTAAATCCCAAACAATGAAAACCCTATTCGGTAAGTTCTTTCGGGTTTTTACAAGAAATAAATTAAAATATAGCGTACGATTAATTGTAATAGAAAAGTCTATATAAATGCGTCAAGTAAATTAAAACAATTATTATTGTCCATTTATTCAAATATTGTTAAATGAGGCAATGAAAACATGTTTGTACGATGTCATTTATACTGATTGTTTATCACACCATGATTTAATTGTATCTGGTTGTACAATTACAATTTAATTTATCCTCCTGAGACCCAGGGATTTTTGTTGTTTTTTCTAATTAACTCCTAAGTGACTAATACTAGGCCATTAACTACAACTCAGTTGAGTCCTGAGCGTAAACTGATGTATACTTAAACAAATTCCTGAGTGCCTAGTATTAGTCACTTAACTTCAAAATTCTCTCCATGGCTTGCTGGTTATCAGACTGCCCCATAGGGGGTAGCACTGTACAGGTTAGAATGTTCCTTGTTGATGTAGTTCCTCAACTCACCGCTAGGGTGCGTCAGTGTGACACAGCATTGAAACAAACAAGATGGCAACACCACCCAGAAAATCATCCTCTACAAATCAACGATGTAAGTAGATAAAACCATTGTTTTACTTTATAAGTTATATTTATATGTCATAAACACATCACAAGGTTATTATGTTAGTGTATTAAATGCAACAATAATCAGTTTCTTTATAGGACAAATTGTTGTGCAATCTAAGTGACTAATATTAGGCACACAGGGCTAAAGACCAAAAGGCAGTATTTTACTAATACCTAATACTAGTAACTTCGGTCTTTATTATGTTGAATTTCAGTATAAACTTTTTTACAGTGACACCAAGAAAAATCAATGCTTGTCTGTTTGGGACTGATGATTCTGAGATCGAGGATTTCAATGATGAAGAAAATGAAGATAATGTCCTCAGTGCCAGCACAAGAGAGCAATCTTTATTTCAAGCGAATTGGAGTGACAATACTGACAGCGACCCTGACTATCATCCCTCAACTAGTGACAGCGATAAACGAACCCACAACATCAACAGCAGTAAAGGTAACTTGATCATCAAATTTCTTTATCCTAACCTAACCTAATGTAATCTAACTTATACAAACAAAATACATGTAATTACTATGGTTACACATTCTACTTAAAATTCTATAAAAAATTATTAAATATTAAAATACTGAGTACATGATTTATTTTATTTTATTGATTGTTTTTCAGAAAAATCAACTAGCCAAAAGGAAGAAAAAATACTAAACTGCAACCACCAATCAAGAGAACAAAGAACATACCTACTGCCGAACCATGGAGAAAAGGCATTTTTTCTCCTGATCCTGTGACTCTTCACGAACCTTCGTATATACCACTGGACTGTACGAATTGGAGTAATGAGAAGTTTGTTGAACTATATTATGATGATGATATTCTTTTACAATTTGTGGAGAAAAGCAACCAGACTTATGTACTTAAGACAGGTAAAAGTTTGAACTTTATCTTTGAGAGAATTCAAAGTTTGGTTGGGAGTAAATTTTGTAATGTCATCCCTACAGTTGCCCCAAATACGTATGTATTGGGACAAGGAATGGAGAGTTGCTGTAGTTGCTGATCATATGTCTAGGGGACAGGTTTTTTTCAAATAAGAAATTCACTAAAAATTGTCTTTGATGATGACATTAATGAAGAGCAAAGGAAAGCCGATAGGCTATGGAAAATAAGACCACTGATTGACCGTGTTTTTGTTAGGATGCTTAAAACAAACCAGAAATCAACACATCTGTATAGATGAGATGATGATACCCTTCAGTGGCACAAGTGACTTAAAACAGTACATTCCCAACAAGCCCAACCCCTTAGGAATTAAGGTATTTGTTTTGGCTAATCCTACTGGGATTATATGTGACTTTGTGGTTTACCAGAATCAGACCACCTTTACTCAAGATATTGCTGGAAGCTTTTGGCAATGTGAGTCTGCCGTTCTTTATCTAACTCGGTCTTTAGTTCCTTGTCATGTCATTTACATCGACAGATATTTTAATACTGTACGATTAGCTGAAGAACTTCTTAATCGTGGAATTAGATGCTCAGGGACTTTAAGGAAGGATAGGCTTCCCCAGGATAATGATCTTCCTGACGACAAGATTTTTTAAGAAAAGCCAAAGTAGGGGTTCAGCCACTGTCAGTGTTCGCGCCGATGGTGCGATAGCATTAACAAAGTGGCTGGATAACAAATCCGTAACTATGATCTCAACTAATGAGTCCGTTGAGCCCATGTGTGAGGTTAAAAGGTGGTCAAAGGCTGAGAAGAGGTATATTCAAGTGTCCCAACCAAGTGTGGTGCAGTCATACAACAAAAATATGGGAGGGGTGGATTTGATAGACAGAATACTATCTTATTGCCCTTCGAGATCTAGAACTAAAAAATGGACAGTTAGATGTTTATTGCACTTTTTTTGATGTAGCCCTAGGAAATGCATGGCTTCAGATGAGGGAGATTAAGAAATCGTCAGGAGTATCTCCCAAGGACATTGTTCAATTCAGGCATTTTCAAGTTGGAATTAGGTAAATCCATGATTGAGAAGAATAGTGTTCGTCTGGATGTTGATGAAAATGGGGATGAAGATCAAGGACACCAAGAAGAAGGATTTTTGGATCGTAGGAAGAGTGCGGGCCCATGTTTAGAGAAAAGACTGCAAGGCGCCACCCACTTACCGGAGGTGACAAAGAAAATCCAAAAGAGGTGTGCTCTTCCAAAGTGTTTAAAAAAAATCTACTGTTTTTTGTACACAGTGCAAAGTTTATCTTTTGCCTTGTAGATGGAAGGAACTGTTTTGCTAAATACCACACAAAGTAATTTGAGGGTCATGATTTAAAAATCCTAATTAACTTAGTATTTTTAATTAACTCAAAAATCAACAGAAACCATGGAAGTCTGATTACGATAGCTCAGTGCAGTATTTTTAATTCTTTTGTACTCATGTTAATTGACACTCCAATAAAATATATGGTTTAAACTGGATGTACTATGTTTTTATACCATTTTCTACCCATTTCAGTCCGAAGTGCCTATTATGTAGGACAATCAAAAAGGGTAGAATAAGGCACAACAGAATTTTTTAAAATATTTTTTTTGGCTCTTTTCATTTGTTTATAGACAAGTTATTTATCATGTCATATGATATTTTAAAGAAAAAAATTCTCGGGACTCAAGGCCAATTTTTTAGAGTGCCTAATAAAAGGCACTTCGGTCATAGTTGCTAAATCTTATTGAAATCCTCAGGTCTCAAGTACTATCAAGACAAGTGCCTAGTATTAGCCACTCTGGACTCAGGAGGTTATAGCAATAAAGTGTAACATTAACTGACAAAGTAACGCTATCTAGATGTGAAATAGAGAACTAACTTCGCTAGTCATTGGCGTCCAATATAGTTACTTCTAAATCGACAAACAGAGATTAAACTATTTTAAATATGTGGCAAAAATCTAATTTTAGGATGATTTTAGAAAGAAAAAACCCAGAGCATTCAAAAGGTAAATTTTAAGATTAAAACTGTTTTGTAGTAAAAATTATATTGATATAAACGAGATTAAAACTTCGACATTATTAAAACAAATTACTACAGTATGAGACATATCATTGCCTGGCCGTTTAGCTTTATTATATATTAATAATGTAAAGAGATCTGATAATTCTAATACTAATGTTAGCACGAGAACCTAATTTTCTATACTCATGCTAGGTTTAAACAAGATATATCATGCCTAGGTCATTAATTAACAATTGTTTGCTACGACCAGGCTTGCAATTATATTTCTTTTATTATAGTGACATTGTTTTGTAATTTACATTTAAAATTCTTCATATTTAGACTCTGTTATCTTTTTACATATTTATAGTTTTTTCATATTACCAATGGATTTTTTTAGAATACCAATCTTCAGAGTTATAACTCACCAAGCAATCGGTACTTTGTGTTGTCAAGAAAAGGTAATACTAATTTATATACAAGATAAGCTACTAGGTTGCAATTAGGAAACACTGACATACAAGTAGCTTTTAAAATTAAGTAGCCGGGAATTAATATTCAACCGTGTCCTACACCCCAACTGTAGCTACTTTCAATCAATTTTCCGATAAACTTATTGTAATAAAAAAGTAAATGATAATTCTAGAAGATAGCTCATAAAAGTATGTTATATTATAAGTTATCCAGAATTTTAAAAACTATACACTGAAGATATGTATGTCAGGTAATGCCATGCTGTAGTTTTTTACTCTTACATATCGCATATCTTACATATCTTACATATATTAATAACATATCGCAACATTAAAATAACTTCAATTTAATAACAATAATAAGTAAGAAAGCACCGCTATCTGTCACCTGAGTAGAGAACTACATCCACCTGGCGGCCGACATAGTGACTTACTGGGCCAACCGTTCTTACATATGTGTAGGCTATATGTACCTATTTGTATTCACAATAATAAGAAATGGATGACTTAAATAAACCAAAATGTATTTTCTCCTAAGAAAATTATAACCTTATTACAAAACGTACAAATTTTAGCTGTGTAACCAAAACTTTTAAAAATGTAATATTAGTTTTTAAAATATTTTAGACAGTGTACACAAAATTGAAATAAACAACACTAGCCGTTTCGCACTCAGACTATATGAATAATGTTCTTCTGTAAGAAAGATACTAATCACCCCGCAATAACATATGGTTTTGCTCCATAATTTAAAATGTAAAAGTATAGTAAGTTAACGTTTTGCGCTTTTTTTGTTAATTTAAGACAGTTAATACAGTATTTACGAAATTGTAAAACACACATTACAAACTTTGTCAAGGAGTTGTTTTAATTTTTATTATAGTTGAGAATAAAATTATATTAGTATGCAAACTAACAGTTTTAATTCTATATGCAAAAATTAACAAATGATCATTATTTCAGAGTATGTTTCGTATTTTGCTAATATTTGAACAACTATACTTACGAAACCGTTAGAAATACATTCGCAAATAACTGTATCCTCAAGTTGTAGAAAACGTATTTCTTTTTAAAAAGGGACATAACAAATATGTCACCAAAAGTAGGTTCCTAACGTTATAAAGCAAAAATAACCAACATTTCAAAGAGTTATTTCCCAAAACACGTGAAGCGGTCGCCTACAGAGATCAAGGGTGGCGTTTTCACATCTATTCAAACAATTAGCATATACAAAAAATTCACTATTACCCTACGTTTTGCAAGGTCAAAATATCAGATTGACTGGCATATTGTACAATGAGCCACATACCACAGTTCTGGTGGGTACAGACTAAAATAGCGCCATTTACAAATCTCAAATAGTTTATTTACTCAATGCTGACTTGAATACAGTTTTGGTATCACGTTTTCTTAATGTCTTACAAATTTTATCTGTAAGGAAGATACATCAGTTTTAGATGTTCTTCTTTATAGTTTTTCATGTCATTGTGGTAACAGTTGATATCAAACATCCGTAATTTGTTTTTTGAGTGTTTTATTGATCCGTGTCAATCTGTACCTGTTGTCCTGAACATCCATGTGTTCTCTTCTCTGCATCCCAGTTTTTACTATCTGATGTATTAATCTATGCATGGCCCCGAAAGTCCGGGTTGGATGATGGTGAGAGTTGGTGTTCAGATGTCTATTATCATCAATGACAAAATCTTGTATAAGCCAAGATTTTAAGAAGGCTATATCGGGTCCGTAATATGTTAGAATACTAAGGTACGATTGGGCTAAACACCAAATATAAAAATAGGAAAGGCACTAATATCTTGTCATAAGCATTGCCATGACAAATAGCATTGAAATCCATAAGGCGGAGGTCACACACATCAAATCAGAGTTGTGCAACATTTTGGAGTTCAATATTTCACAAATTAGCTAGAATTTTCTCAAACATGAATTCCTAGAAATTTTTCTATCGCTTCGTTCCATTGATCAACCTGTAAGTTCAGTCGTAACAACCAGGGCGCCTCCAGTGAAATCGGACTTTCAAGTCTTCTCTGATTGTTCTCATTAGCGGAGGACGGATGTTAAGTTGTGCTACTAATATTTCGTCGGCCTTAAAGGTGGGCCGTTTGCAAAAACAGTTTTATCACGCAATCTCCAGAGAGCGCCCAAGATGGAGAAGTCATTGTCTTAATTGGGCGCGGTCGCCACACCTTCTATTCACCGACACCTCTCACATCATTTATATGCATTACAGTTGACACCATACGTGCTTATTGTGGCCGACACTCCATCAGCTGTTGTGACAAATCGTCTTTTGTTTCGGATAATCTTAGCAGTCATTTCGAGAATAATGCCTGCAGTTGCGCTAGATACAGACAGTACAGTCTCGGTTTACCGGTTTTAATATGGCGGCTGCTCGCTAAACCGTATAATCCAAGCGAGCCTTTCTGCATGCTTTCTCGTAACGCGATGTGGGACTCGGATAGAGGTCTCATTGGGTTCAAAATGTATAAGGAATGAACGTGTTTAAAGAGTAATTAAATTGGGTATTAAATCGTATAATTTGTGAAAATAGTTTAATTATATTCATTACTGAGTGTTTTCATTCAATACATCAGTACATTAAATTTTACTAACGAAGAAAAGTACAACTGAAGGCGATTAAGGACAGCAGAAAGAAAACATACGAAGTGTTTAAACATTTATTTATTGAAATAGAATTTTGGTATTTTATGAACACACTATATTGGTAAATTATATTTAGGTTTAGCCATTACTTCAAATTTTTAAAAGTTTCAGTGATTTTGATTTCAATGAGTTTAATATGCAGGATTAGTGGGTTGCTTACAAGGATAGGATCGCTCAATGGTCACCCATCCAAGCAGCAGCCACGCTCGACGTTGCTTGAGCGTACTTTGGTATAAAAGGTTTGTCAAGACATTCTGAATACCATTTTTTATATAAAATTTTCTTGGAAGTTACCCAAGATATTGGATTGATATTTTTTTATTTACACAATGTCTACCTGTATTCTAAAGAATTAAATATGCTTTACCACGTTTTCATTTTTTCAGAACATTTCACAATGTAGTAAATTCTAACTTAATTTGATTAATTATTCTAATTTCATCTAAATTCTTTAGGTAATAGTTTTATTAACCATGAATTTAACATCCTTCTGACGTTTTAGTTATGCATAAACCGGTTTTACCACATATTATAATGTTTCTGTCTAACATATTCTATATAGGCGTTCTTACCCTTCTTGTTTTACCCTCTTGATTTAATTATTCTAGTTAGTAACGAATGTACTAAATTTTCGACATGTCTATTGCAGGTTACATATTGCGGAACAATACCATGTCTGATTTTTTAGTTTTTATTGCCTACAATAATATTTGAAGTAAAACGTTTCATTATAATAAACATTTAATGCATTTTTGAAGAATAGTTTTAAATAAAATGTAGGCTTTATGCAGGCATTATGAATATACGATTTTCCAACTTCCCCAGAATGAGTGTTGACCCATTCTTGGGAAGTTGGAAATCGTATATAAGTCTCTCAGGTAGAAGAATGCATCCTGAGCTGACATAACTTGTCTGGTCTAAGTCAAGAGCTAACAGTAGTTAAACGATTTCCCATAAGATTAATATTAATTCTCACACTCGTTTATACCCTTATTTATGGTCGTAAACCCATGATTTATCTTACTTCAAATATATGAATAATATCCGTCTAAACGGGTTTTCGATTTGCATGTAAAGTATACGAAATGTTTGAGGGTTTTGACTGAAAACCCAATTTTTCAATACAAAAATCTAAAAAATTGTTTGGATTTGTATTAATAATTTCTCTAAAACAATACATGTCCAGCATTAGACGACCGACAATCAGGTCCTAAAACTGTTTCAGGTTAACACTAGTTATTAAGTTATTATGGGGCTAAAATCAAGATCGCCGTCAGTACAGCCGGCTCATGTCAGCGATACCTAGAATGTATGACATCGGGGCCAAGGTGCATTCTACAGTATGTACATTGCACTTAACTAACTTAAACAGTTTAATACAAATTCTGTGCAATATTTAGCACAGTGGTATCGACAACATTGAATATAGTCAGACCGAGCATGTTCTGCGTTGTGCGATTATTTTAGAGAGAGGGAGACAGAGAGCTTACTAGTCTTATAAGCTAGAAGAGCCAATAAACTAGTGTGTTTTTCCCACACCAGTTTGTGTGCCCTTATATTATGTTTATACTTTGTCAGACAATAGCAGTTCTGCCTTAGATTTCAATTCAAACTTACATTTTGTCTATATGGACCACTTTCGGAATTTTGAGAAAACACGTACATATGAAACATCAAAATACTATTTTAATGTAAACTTTATATTTCAAAAACTATTTTAAATAGAAGTTTATGATCTATTATTAGATGTTAACCTTAATAAACAAAATATAACTAGGGTTAGAATAAAAATACCTTATCATTATTAAATCAATCAAGATTTTTTTTAGAAAGAAGCTACGTACGTAACTACTTATTTCCATATTAATATCAATGAAAGATATAGGAAAAGTGTGAAAGAGGTAGCATTGTTATTAACTGAACTAATAATGCTAGTAGCTTGTTATTAGTTTATTCTTAGTAAGTCAATTATTATTATTTTTACAAGCAAGAAATTCCTATTCTTTACATAGGTTATGAAACCACTTCGTTTTTTTTCAATGCAAATTCCACTTCGTTCCTCCCTCAAAGATGGCTTTAACAAATTGACAAGGTTAAATATATCTGAATGTTTCTTACCTACATCCCGAATAATCCAATTCGGTGGATTACGGCCTTATCTATAGTCTAGTATCCACCAGATCAATTCTAATGGTGAAGATCAGAGGTGCTAAGATGAACACCTGCGTCCCTACCCTGACCGTCACAGGCCGCTCACCTCTCAAAACCTCATCAAGATACCACTTCCTCTCCACAGCTAACACCGGGGGCGACCGATCAAGCTCCCTGATAAGCAACCTATTAAAATGAAGGTATCTCTTGATTGGTAATTAAAACCATAACTGCTCCGCCCTCTTTTGAGAGACGTATTAATTTCCCTCTGAATAAAATTACGATTAAGACAAAGAGCTTTCGGGAGTAGAAGCATGAAAACTCAAGGATTGTCACACGGGTTCGTGTTCCCTTATATGTTTATTTTTGTAAATGTAAATATTATACTTTTAAATTTGAAATGCAAATTTAATTGCAGCAACGACAAATTCAAAACCAATTGTGAATTATTTTAATCACTTTGACTCGATTAACTTCCTTTATTACGAGTTGCGATTTATCACATTATTCATGTAAAATCTTGGAGGGCTATTAAAATACGTGTAATGAACTGCCTCAACTCTGAAACAACCGGTGTGGTCCGAAACTTGTGCAGGTCCTTGCTAGCCTTAGTATTTTCCGAGATTCAAGTTCACCTGCACATGGCCAACCACCGATGTGAAAGTGAATGGGAATCAAGTAACTAGATTGGTTTAAACATCTATTTGATTTTATAAAAGTACCGTATACAGTTTTAAGATTACTTCTGTTTATATACTTCATCATTATCATTGGACACAAACCAATATACACATTTAAATGTTATCTACTCTTCAATGTGAACATTGTTTTATGGCAGCATAACCATATGTTTGATTAATTTAACCACTATTTTTTAATTTGCATTGTTGCGAGCAACACATAACCTACACGTTAATTATTCTCTGGGGAAATCATTTAATTACTTGTTTGATTTTATGTAAGTTGTATATGTTTTGAGCACAAAGTAAGAAAATATCAAGATAAAAAATTAAAGTTTTAGTCAAAATATACTTTTTACAGTACATTTTACAAATATTAAATATGCAGTGCTTGGTCAGAACTGAAATGCCTATATCAAAGACAAAGTTACTATCTAAATTTTACTATACATTTAAATAGATAACAGGCAATAGACAATGTATTGGCCATTAATAATTTTCAATAAATTACAATAGGCTTACAATATTACTAGCCTATTCTAAGGTTAAAAATCCTTACAATCAATCTCAGAGCTAAAACAACCACTAGTATTATAGAAAGACCTATTTTAGCCAACAATACAATTTATTACTAAAAACCTGACATGGTAAGATTTTAACAACAAAAGGCCAAATCCTAAAAATGTCATTAAAACGTTGAATTAGTTAAAAATTTTAAAGATCAAGGTTGTATGATAGTTAGTGATTTTACTTAATAACTTAATCTAGCTCCTATCTACGTTTAAATTATCCTAATTCCTGTATTATAGAGATGAATATAATTTTATTTCTTTATAAAATTATACGTGGTGGCTTTTTTATTACACCTAATAATACCCCTAGTTAAACACCAATATTTAAAAAGGTTTACAATGATCTTACACAGATGCATCCGCTAAATTTCTCATATCCTTCTTTTGGATTACTAGCACTTTATCAATACCTATTATTTAACCACATCTAATAATACCTTAAAAAAATGCAAAGTAGGCGAATTGATATACATTTATGGCACTATTTTATTTTTATTTACACAATTAGTAAATAAACCTAGATAATCTTTTACATACATATACAATGTGTTGTTTCCTAGATAGCCTATTTCCACTACTATTCCCAATAATGTAACAACTTCAGATTCAAAAATAGGCCTATTAATATCCTTAAGAGTTATTAATAATATCCTTAAGTTTTGTTTTTTCCGTATTTAAATAAAAACCATTTACATTTAACCATTTAGTTAACAGCTTCATTCATGGTGGTCTCTACAAGTTAAGTACAGCAACTCTGTGTAACTATTTAACAAAGTGGTATCACCAGTGTATATAGTAGTAAAACTAGAGAGATTAAAACGTAAATCATTAATAAATATAATAAACAAAACAGGCCCTAATACAGATCCCTGTGGCACACCTATATTTATACTAACTACATGGAGAAAAACGTTCCATTTACCACGACAACTTGTTTGCGATTTAACAGGATAGGATCTTAACATTTCCAGATTCTTTGCTCGAAACCGATATAATTCAAATTTGTTTACCAGTAGATCATACCTACCAATGTCAAATGCTTTGCTCAACAATTATTTTCTAAACACTATTTACAAGAGTATTTACAGCTTTAACAGTTGAACAATTAGTGCGGTAACCAAACTAACTAGAACTAATTAATTTGTAGTTACAAAATGAATGCATAGTTTATGTTTGATTATTTTCGCAATTACGTTAGACAAGATTAATACACTTGAGATTCGGACAATCAAGTGGGCAATTTTATATTGAGGTACAACTTTGGAAATTTTAAACCTGTGGAAAAATCCCTTTCAATACACAACAATTAATAGAATATGTCAGTGGCTCAATTATATAATCAATAATGGCTTAACTTCAAATACAACGTAAATCATACACATCTTTAGAATGGGAATTTTTTAAGGATAACTTAATTTTACGAACATAATCTACACTGACAAGATCAAAAACACACTCCTAAAATGGAAGCAATAACTTATTAAGACATTGAATTTCACTACTCACAGAACTGTTCACTTTGGCACTGATCTCTTCAATAGGTGTCACACCGTGTGTGTTGAATTCATTAGGCAGAATACTACTGGACCTGCTGCGTAGGGTTTCCTTCCGAGATGCCTTGTCAATGATTGTCCATGCTGCTCTACATTTATTGACTGAGTTTGCTGTGTAAATCTCTAAGTTTTAATGACTTAAAAGAACCCGTCATAGTTGTCTTTTGACAGAAGTTGTCTTCTCTCACCTGTACACATATATGTATATATTATGTTTGAAAATAAGAGTATTTACAAAACCAGATCGATGTGCTAACCAAGGACGATACACAATGGAAACCATAAAACAGGATCGTGTCGTAACCGCTCCCTGGAGCGATCGGCCAAGTGTGGAATTCCAGCACCATTATAACATAAGTGCGGAGGCGTGACTTTCGTGATCCATGGGACCTGTGATTACCGCAGTCAGCTACGTGTGGACTATAGGCTGATAGTGGATAACAGGTGCCAACTCCGGTATACCGGCAGGAAGTGGAACTTAGCGATAATAGTGGTGGGAAAGGTTGATTCAATGCGAGAGTTAAAGTTAGCTCCATGTCATCCTCCGCTTAGCACAGCGTTTAAATCCGATACTGTCACAGACTACTCCTGGAATCCAAATACACATCCGCCCCAAGAGATCCAAGAAAAGTCGGCGACGATGTTCAAAACAAACCCTTTGACTGGTTTACTCAGAAGTTATCTCGTGCAATCAAGGTGGTGTTCTTATTGTCTCGTTAAATGCACAACGATGTTTTAAACACTATCCCGAAGCACGGTGGATCAACCGAGTTTTCTACTTTTAGCGTAGCTTTGTAAGAGGGGTTGAATCGATGCGAATGTCGAGTTTAGCTCCATTTCACAATGAAGACACAATAGTTCCACACCACTCTCGCTGAGCAGGTCTGTTTACACTAGACAGTTTCACTGTCCGACATCGATTTAACAATTTTCGTGTACAACTGCCCGACACCGCGTTTAAACAAGCGGACATTTTTACTATCTGACTTAAAACTAGCGCAATGTATTTCTAGTGTAAACTGAACTCATGGGGCTCTGACTTCCTGAAAATGAAAATTGGAAGGAAGTCGGTACGGTACAGTATAAGGTTAACAATAGATAAAGTAAAAAGTGCAGACAAGATCGAAACGGCGCTATCTCTAGACCCGAAGCATAGACCGCTAGATCATCGGCTCTAAACAAGACATATACTTTAAATTTAATGACCTTCGGGAGTGAAATAAAAATTGAATCGGTCAATTTCTACGAGATTGTAAAATAAGGTTTTAAAGACATAATTTTGATTGATACGTCCTAGAAATTGATTAAAAGTTTCGATGTAGACCGAGTTTGACATGGTCCAGGTGATTTAGTTATGTGGCATTTTGATTCAGGTTCCGTTTGATAAAGTATTACTTTACTTGATATTGATCTCCGGAAAGTTCTCGAATCTTGAATTGAAAAGTTCAGTTTATTTTGGGTGAAAGAGAGGAATTGAATTCAGGCGTGGGCCGCTATTATTGGAAATAGTTATACAAAGCTACACTATCTAAATAGACACTATATAACGAGTTTCAGACTCGGGATTCATATATTGTTTTTTCCATACCAGTAGTTATAGATAGACACAAGCAATTATCCTGGGATCTGATTGGCATTCTCAAGGCATTCACTTCCAAAGGTGACGTTGGTCTCATGAACTCGACGCGGTCGTTAGTTACCGGTAGACCATTGCTGTTGCTCTGTTGCTGTCCAGTACCAACTAGGAAGGCAGTACTAGTTTTTGTAGTGGGCAGCGGAGTAGTAGCAGGACGGGAACAATGGTGCGATGTCTGGGTACGTGTCTGGAGACTCAAGTCGGGGGTCAGATGGCCAGGTCTGTGCCGTAATTGGCTCAGGTCGGCTCCCGAGCCCTGATTCTTCCGATGATAACCGGGGCTGACAATTTGTCCAGCACATGTTCTCCTTGACTCGGGTGGCTTTCACACCTCACGTCTGTGACCCTAGGATATCATCTGCTCAGGCTCTCGAGGACCTCCAAATGAGTTCGTTAAAACTATCTCGGTCTGGATTAAGATCTTATACTCTGCGCGGAGAACCGTGGCTCCTGTACTACTACTGCTACTACTACACAAACACAAACACACACACACATACAAACACATCATGCTGTCGCAACCCGATTAACTGGTAGCTCTCCATCGTTAACCGGCGTAATTATTTTTGTATTTAATATATTAAATTACTTTTTATAAAATGTGTATTCCATGAAACCAAGTCTGAAAATGGAATATACGAATATATATTATTGGGGTGGAATAATGATATTAATACAGCCCTACACATTTAAATTTCAGCTTTATTTTATAAGTACATCGGTTTATAAATAATTTATTGTTGTTTAAACAGTACAAAAATAATAAAATTAACTACATTAAATAGAGTTAACAAGTCTTTTTAATACAAATTGGGAATACACTTGATTATTCATCGCCTGTGAGTTTCGTGTGACAGCGCTAGGGTCACCGTCCACTTGGTAGAGTATAGGTAGCTCGTCCATCATTTACAAAATATACTTTTTTGTGCACCATGAGTGATAATGAATTTAGTTGATTTGAAAATATTAATTGCAAATATGTTTAAATTTGTTGTTGTTGTCGAATATTTTACAAAAAAACAACTTACAATTTGCCAATTCTTTATTTATTTTGTTGCGTTTAAAATTTCTTCTCAAAATGTGTCCCCAAACATTTTAAAACATATAGCCTACACTCCTTGTTTTCGTAACACCCATAAACCATAGAGATCATTTGAAGATAAAAAATTATCAGTGACATTTTTTTTCACCTTCAAAATTTGTTTAAGGTACCGATATTTGATTTAAATAATTAATCTATCACTATTATAGTGATCAAATTAACATTAACCGATTTTATCTTCACTTCAGTATTGACAACTGTAAGTAAGAAAATAATTAACTGCTGGACGTACTTGCAAGTTAGTGAGATAATTAAGGTAAGGTAATGCACTTGTAGATGGTCCACTTCCGGACCTCACACAGTCAATCACAAAAGTATATGAAGAGTACAAATTTTAATTCATGTATTTTTCACAAACTTCAAAAAATCTCAATCAACTCATACAATATTTTAGACAGATGATATAAAAGTCATTGAAATATAAATAAAATTTTTAATAAACAATTTACTGATTTGCTTGGCTTGAGAATTAAGAAAGCAGCACCAACTGCGGCCTACGCCATATCTGAACACCGATACCGAGTACGATATGCCACTCCACACACTTTACGTAGAAACAACGAGATTTGCATTATTTTGAGCGATTTATTGAAATTTAACGTGTTTGCTTTGAAATATTATCTCCGAAAAGGAGGCTATTCATTTCGCCACTAATATTATGTTATAATGTAATCACATATGGCCGATTTTATAACACTGTTGAAATTAAATAATGCTACTACCGTTTATAAACAGTTAATAAATTTTAAAAGTTATTTCACAGGTATTTGGTTTTCCGATCTTATGTTAATTTAGTTATTTAAACAAGTATGCGCCAGACACGGCCAAATGTACGAAATAATTTAATTAATCTGAAGAATAGTCTGACTTTTGTCTCTGTATTACGAAAATTTCGTGGTCTCAAATCAATTGATTCACTTGAGAAACTCAATTTTAGTGTCTAAGTGCTCCTAAAATGGTAAAAAAAATATTATTAATTATTAATAATATTGTTTATAATTCATATATCCATAATAGATTTCCCCACAAGAAACTAAATTAGTGTGAATAATTAACCATAATGTTAGCGTGTTTATCTATAAAAAGGTGGATGAACTTTCTTTGTACTTCATTTCTAATGAAAGCGTTTCAAATACAAAAATATGCAAATAAAACTATACCGTACATAGAAAAGTAATATTTGGCTTTAAACTGTTGCTGTAACAATAATACATATAAGTTACAAAGTTGAAATATTGCCTACTTCAGTATAAATATAACCACATCATATAATATAATACAATATACTTCCTTATTGACTGGAAATATAATAGTAGAAAACTGCGAAATCTAAACATAAACATCACTATGCAATCCATTTTTTACTTCCTATCATTTGAAAATGTATAGGTTTCTCTGTATTAGTTATAAACCAAGGCAATTGTGTGATATTACAAACGTAATCTAAAAAGTAGGATATAAGTTGTAGTGTAGTTTACGTAACGTATCTATTAATTCGGGCAAAATTAAGGCAGTGAGTGATAAAAATGTCTCTTGTAATCAACACGATATTGTAACATATTTAATACTTTACTCTAGAGCTATGTGGTAATGTAGTATCCGGTTCGTGTCCCAGTGAAATAAGTACTTTTTATTAGTCAATGTTTATTGACATTAATTTAGGCTAGTGCTGTTTATAGAAATATATCGATTGTTAAAAGTCATCTGACAAGTATTTATAATATCAACTCTTTAAAATATAACTAAATTGTATATAATTAAATTAATTATTTAAAAAATACTCTAAAGTAAGCTGCAGGATTAAAGATTGAGTACCCTTGATATGGCCAGGAGTACGCATTGATTTATAATAGAAGTTTTTTTATACATCGATGGGAGTACGGATATCACATTCACAAAATCAATTTTTGTTTATTTATGAAATGTTTTACATACCAATATCGTTAATCCAAAATATACTGTGTCCTTATCTGATTAATTCTACAATAGATCTGGGCCTGGAAGGAATATAAAATACCACTAATTATAACCCCATCTTCCCATAGACTGTTTATTATCTACGGAGCCCTGCAGTGCACGCTTGCTTATCTTATCTATCTTACATCTTAGAAGCTTAACTAAAAGTTAAACGTCTAACATGATGATAACAAATCACGTGGGATGCATGTTATAAATCGTGGACTGATAAACGTTACGTAAGTTGTAAATTTTCTTTTTCCTTTTTATAAGAATACTTATAAAACAATTTTTTATATATACAAACCACACCTTGAAACGATGATACAAACAAAAAAGATAAATTTTATAAAGACTAGGAATACACCACACTCGATATATTTTAACAGGCTTCCCAAAAAGGGTGACGAACAATTAGTCTATAGCTCATTTCATTAAGCTACAGGTGTTACTATGTAATGGGTTAAAATATCACATACGATTATACTAATTTGTTTACAATTTTACTTATTCTGCGATTTTCTACTTGCTATAATGCTCCCATAAGGCCAATGTAGAAATGTTCGCTAACGCTCAACCAAATTCTTTGAAGTGACACGCACCATCATCGAACTCGATGTTGCTTATATAAAAATGAAGCCTGATGCAAAATTTCAAGGCTATAGATAAGTTCGTTCTCGACATATAGTGTTTGTGGAATGGACATACCGAATGAACATTTTCCAACCCTTCTAGTGATAGGCTATGCTAACGCTCGGAGAATTAAATTTTGTAATTAGCGAATTCTCACTACACTATAACAATCAAATTCTGAAGTGTGTACTTTAAAACTATCCTAATAGTAGGTTTGCATGTATGTACTTGAGCCTGGGTGCGCGCGCGCGTTTGTAATTATTTCACTCTCTGCATTTGTGGATAATATAAACCTTCGTAATTATCCATGATTAACCAGTAATATCCGACGAGAATTAACAATTTTACCAAATTATAAGTTTCGGTCGTTTTACCTGACTCACATATTTTTTGATTGTTATAATAAAAGAAATATGGCTAAGACCTTAAAAAATATTAATTTAATAAATAATAAATTGAAATAAATAAAAAGTAATTGTAATAAACCTTGCTATGTGTTTTATCAAAATAGAAGTTAATTTCGATATTTCAGTAGCTATTGGTAAGACAAAGAGTTAATGTGTAACAGTAAAAGAACTTATAACCCGATTTAGGTTTGTGTCTAAAACTTTTCTTCTATACATAATTAATTCTCCTGAATTGTAAGGCTGTGTTATTAATTATACAGTTTATTTTTACATAACTGTTAATAATATTACAAATATAGGAGACAATACAATGGCCATAATATTAAATTTACAAAGTACAAGGGAGAAGGAGTACGCCACATCACGTGTCTCGTGACAAGCTTCTCTCAGGTTACTTACAAAATTTAAAATTATTTCAATCGTGATTCCGTATATATCCCCCGGAGTCAAAGGAGAAATCTGTCAGTGTCCTGGCTTCAATGACGCTTACCCGAATTTCATGTCTGGATGTACACCACCCTATAAACTCATTCTAGTCTATTTAGAAATAAAGTTTCTTGTCAAATTAAAAGTTTACAGATAAAACCAATCTCAAGATATCTTTCCAGATGATAAATTCGCTTTTTTATTAGGTTTCATAGTCGTGCTTAAATAATAAGTTTCACTGAGCTACGGATGGTACTACAACGCAACAGTGCGTTAATTTTAAATCATGTCACCAGTTTTTATCATTGTCTTTTCACCACTATTTCTTCTTTTACCTCAATAAATAAAAATGCCACATGTTGAAAACTCTTATGATTGTACTCAATTTGTTTACTTTATTCTGCTTTTTTCTCGATGCCATCATGGTTATCCATAAGGTAAAAAATATTCGCTAACGCTCAGTCAAATCCCATGGGGTGACATGGACAATAATCGAAATCAGTGGTGTCCCATTTCGATAAAGTGCGATAACATATACATAGAGAGACAGACAGACGCAAAAATTAAATTATATTTTTCCAGTCACAGTGTGATACGTTTCGCTAACTCTCACACAAGAAGGTCCAGACGGTAGAGTCTACCCATCAGGAGTCAAGGGCCCATAACCTCTTATTAAAATAAGAGTCCTCCTTGTGTACGTATCTACGTAGGGATTAGCATTACGCTCAGACCGGTCCAGAACCTGCACACACAAGAAGGTTCCAGTTATTTATACGGCAATAACTTACAGCTGCAGTGGCGTGTTTATAGTTCTTACTATGTGTTACCAGGCAGAGATATACGCAACCAAATAAAATTGCTATAACTCATCTATATCAACTATTTAAAACTTCAAGCTCACCTTCGGATTTCAGCTCACCGTGTAAAACGAAATCTCCCTGAAATTATGGTAAGGTAGATTAAAGGGTGATCAACTGTTTCTTATGGTTTTCGACCTTATAAATTGAATAAAACAGGTCCCCCAGAAACTGTAAGTTCAGTATTTTTTGAGAAAACTAGTGTCAAATGAACAAATAGAGTGAAAAACACATTTTTCTACTTTGGGCAACAATAGCTTTGTTATTTCACCAGCAAATGTATTAAAATGTTTAATAAAACTTGTTACTAAAAATGTTATTCTAAACAAAACTGTGTAAATGAAGTACACAGAGATGTTTGATTAAATGAGGATAGAGGTAAATTTTGTGTTTTATTCTTATTAAGCGTATGTTTTAGAGTTAGTGTGCACGGAGTTGACACACAACATGGTTGTTGTGATTCCTGATCAAAGACTTGTGTAGCTCTTTTTTCAAAACCACTACTTACAATTATTAAATTATGTTTAAATCTAAATGTTTTTCCGGAAAGTTTTAAACCGACAAACGTTACACCTCTTTTGATCTAAGTGGTCCCGATTAAAAAATAATTACCGACGATGTTTGTTATTATTTCTACCTGCAAAAATATTTGATATTTTGCTGTACAACTAAATGTGTTCTCCTTTAAACCTCTGTTATCTAAGAAACAGCATGTGGAACCCAAGAAATCAATACAACCAATATATTAAACATTACAGAATTTGTTTCTGCTAAATTAGATTGCAATTCTCAGGTGGACGTAATGTTTACTGATCTCTCAAAAGCCTTTGACCGAGTGAACTATTCTGTTCTTTTATGTAACTTATAAAGCGAGAACCTCTGAAAAATATTAACGTCTGGGGTTCCTCAAGGTTCTAATTTAAGCCTATCTTTTTAGCTTGTTGATAAACTATGTGCGTAAAGGATTCCCGCACACTTTTGTATGAAGATGATATTAAGCTTTTTAGAGAAGTAAATAATGTTGATTCCCCACATATTTACAATATGGTTTGAGCGTTATTGTTACATGGTGTGAAAAAAATAATATTTTATTGAATATTACTAAGTGTAAAGTTATGAAATATACAAGGAAGAGAGTGCATATTATTCACAGGTACACCATCAGTAATAATACGCTTCAGAGAGTGAATGGGTTTAGAGACGGGCCTATTCTCAAAATGTAATTAGCATATGATTTTTGCGCTAGTAAGGTTTGTACAAACTTGGAATTTACTATTGAAAATCTTGTAATCTTCAAATTATTTCAACTTTAAAACTTTTATATTTCACATTGATTATCTGGAATTGTCAGCTATACTATGGAACCTACATTTTAAAATATAAATTGCTTAATTGAAAGGATAAACACGCTTTTGAGATTTTTAATATTATAGATTAAATGGCTGTTATTCAAATGATATATGTTATCAGGAATATTTTTGAAATTGATAGTCTTGACCATAGAAGGAAAATTGTTATGTTGTTACTACTGCGATGAAATTAGGCTCCTGTTTGTTTTGGTATGAAAATAAATAGGTGAATAATCATACTTATCGTTGCACTATGATGGGTATTGTAGTTATAACTTATTTTATGAATTTGTTAAATATATGTTTTCGTTTATTTTTCTTCAAATTGTACTGATATTCTTATTCATTTGTATTTATTAGTTATATTACAGTTTAAAGTAATGCCTGTGTTCTCTTTGTGCAGAGATTAATTAATTTGAAATCAGCATAAGTTAATGCTGATTTTACTAACGGTAATAAAATTTTGATTTGCTTTTTTGAAAAGTTTACGGAACTGTAAATGATGGATATTCAATAACATTACTTGCTATTTTTGTATGAAAATTTAAAGCTCCAATACTTCATAAAACTATCTTTTTCTACAGATCCAAATAATGATTTTTAACAATAATTTCCAGACGTCATAAAGGTTGATTATTCTTAGAAATCGGAGCGACAAAATTACAACTTTCCTGACGCCTTCAGTAAGACACCAAAGGGTGTGAAATTCCTTGTTTTTTGTTATAAAGTAAAAAACCGAAGATTAACGCAGCTCGTAATTCCCCCTGGATCGTGCACGGTCACGGTGGCTCGTCTGGGCACTAATTCTGGCGGCGCGGCGCGGAGGGGACGTTTCGGTTAATGAGGAAGACGCGGAGGTGGCGATGGCGACTCCAGGAGCAGGAGGGAGGACGCAAGAAGCGACCAGAGGCGGAACTAACGACCATCCATCGGTCACGGCTTAATGTCTTCTGACTAATGGTGAAAAAATGAAAAAAAAGAGTGACGTATTGCCGCATTTATCATCATCAGCCTTTCTTCGAGGCAAATCGGCCGCGATCCGTCCGTGCACTCCACCGGAGGTACCACGATTCGTGTTTCGACAATTTTACGGTTAAATTTAACGACTTCGTTTTACGTTTACGGCTGGTTTTATTTTCAGCAACAACTCGTTTTTAAGGTCGTAACTTTTCTTCACACTCTCGATCGCCAAGTTTCTTTGTTTTATAAAACATTTTGTTTCTAGGCTTAATAAGAGGAGTATATTATCTTTCCGATTATATAAGATTTATGTTGATTGACGTACAGATTGTGGTTACTCTGAACCTCTGAAAAAAGACTATATGATGCATCGTTTAAAATTCCTAACGTTGACAGCATGATAATTTTGAGAATTGTGAAAATCCAAGATGGTTGTAAAAGAAAATTCTAGTCCATCGTCCTCGTAAACTAGGCAACTATACATATAACTTTAGATTAGCTTTTGTGTTAGCACCTAGCAGATCATGAGCGATAAGACCACAGTTCGACGTCGCATACTAGACATCTAAATATAACTTTAACTTGGCAACCGCATAGCATCTAACACGTCTTATGTTATCGTTAGATAGGACATGTTATTATTAGTAGATCATTATAGTAAATTTGACATATAAATATAACTTCAGCCTAGCATCTCACAGATCGTATGTGATCAAGAGCACAATTTAATGTAATAAACTAGGCATCAAAATATAACTTTAGCCTATCATTCGCAATAGCACCAAGTAGATCGTACGTGATGAAGACTATAGTTCGATGTCGTACAAATGACAATCATGACTGGAGATTGATTTTTACCAATAGTTCTGAATTCACCAATTAATAATCAAATCCAAAGCCAAAATATCTCTTGTCAGGCTCTTCCTTTTTACAGCGTACTCATAGTTTACCATCAGTCATTTTTATCATAATGTTAATTGTTCGATCTGTCTTTCTAACTATTTTGCTTCAATTATGAAATAATTATTACCACGCATTGTTCGCCTTAAAATATTACCATGGGTTGATAATTAGTATTACATAAATTACACTTTGACGTTTCAAGTATAGTTTGAAACCACAAATAATGGTACCGGTTATTCCGTAACGGATCACGGCGTTTCCTTCACCTCTTAATACCGAAAAAGAGTTTTTATTAAGACGCGTAAAAATAGTTCTAAACCCACAAAAATTGGAGATCGCCTTTAACAATGAAGTTATCGAGGATTCTCCACGGGAAGTTTTAATAAATAACTGTAAATAATTTCATAAAATTTCTCTCGGTTATAGAACACCTGGAGAACCATCCTTTGTCCTGGTACTGACGGAATCCCGGCAAGAAGTGAGAACCTGACAGACATCGCCTAAGATCGCTGTGGTCGTGGAGGCTGTGTGACCGATACCCCATTGTGGACTCGTTTTTGTCCCGCTATTGTTCGCTCTATTGATACACTTTTTATTGGAACACGAAAACGTGGGTTTCCATGATCGAAGTGGCCGTGGCGTCCCATTGGAACTACCTGTCATCCGTGACAGCTTCAGTCACATCCGCAGCTCTTCTGCTTTCCTTCAGTCATCTGTTGTGGCCAACTCATCCAAGTTTACGCCATTTACACGTTCTGCGGTCTTATTTTAACTAGAATATAAAAGTACGAGATTACGAATATTTCATTCTCTTCAATCCTTACAACGTTTGTTTCTGCGCCTCGTTATCCTAACAATTTCACTGGAGAGGAAAGTTTCAAGTTTAAATTAAGGTGACTCGTACCTTTGACTTCACAAGAGGATAGACCTTGCATCCACATGAGGACATAGATGGGAGTAGACATTTTGTCCGCTAATTTATAAATCTGTGCAGCAATACGTAGTTAACGCTAACATTATTAAACCTTCTTAGAACTTGACCCTTACAGGCTAAGGTTGACTGTTTATGAGTAATACGTGACGTCAGGCGGTAGCCCTGTGACTAACGGCAACTAAAGGATTGAAATACACTTCCCAATGGCAAATTCAAACCATTCGGAAAATATAACCTGTACAAGTCACTGAGTCCGTTACGAAATAAATCTATAAGGATCTTTAAGTGAAATTGTCTGCCCCTTCCCCAACTCATCCTTCGGTCAATTTTGCTCACTAACCAACTTCACCCGAATGTTTTGGCCTAATACAAAAATAATAAAATTGTATTTGTTAACGTGTTAAAATAAAGCTAGCCACGTATTAAATTTAACCAGTACTTAAGTTTAGTACTATTATTGAAAATAGACTACAAAGTAGAGTTTTGTTTTGCACAGCACCAAAAATATCGGGGTTATTGAAACCCAAGTCTGCACACCAAGTCACCAAATGTTGATAATTTACTTGTTGGGTAGTCAGGTTACTATGTAATAAGTTAAAACGCCGTATGATTGTACTCAGTTTGTCTAAATTTTATTTATTTTCCGATTTTCTCGTTGCCATCATGGTTACCAACAAGACCAATTAAAAATGTTTGCCAACACTAAAGTGACATATACAATCATCAAATTCGGTGTTGCTTATATAGAAATAAAGCTTCGTACAAAAGTCTATAGGCGTTCTCAAGCTATCGTGCAGACAGACAAAAATTAAACTTTCCAAGTCCTCTCTAGTCTATCACTTCGTAACGTTCGCCCAACAGAGAATTATTTCTATGATGGTGCATGTCCGTCCATGACGTCTGGCTGAGCGTAATTGAGGCCTATCACTCAGAAGTCAATCGAAATTTCTCTTTCGTCTGGTGGGGAGACGAGAAATTTGTTTTTCTGTTCGTCATTCTTACTCCAGGACATTTCGAGAATGGAATATGCTATAGACTTGTAATGTTGCATGCAACGTCAGCGAAGCCTGTTACGCGACACGTGGTGTGGGGTGCTCTTATCTTGTAGTAATATTAAGAAAAAGTGTATGGCCTTATCATGTTCTTATATTTTAATAAGCAATAACTTTTCATTGGTTATTCCAAAATTAAAAATTAAATCATATTTTATACAACGATAGTATCTTTTCCGTACTTAATATCCTAATTATATTCTCATGCAACGCTAAAAAATATAAAAGTAAGGACAATGTTATCTATGAACATAAGTTCCATAAAATGAATTCACTATATTACACGTGTCAAGTGATGTAACACAACTGCAATGCAGCATTTAATGGAATACAATTAAATCTTACAGATTTCAAAACATCCTATTTAACAATATTTTACGTACATATATTATGAAACAGATGTTAATTTGTGTAATATAATTTGTGTATCAGATGTCGTTGTCAATACATAGTATAAATTAAAGTAGCTTCTTTTGTTGGTCTGTTTGTGTCTAGTTTGATAGATTTTGATTTAGTTTTCACTGTAGGCTTTATTATGAACTAGGGCATGTTCCTAGATATGATAAAAACATAATTTAATCGTAGAAAGCAGAAACAGTTTATGTAATACGAAAATTGATATTTTGAGCGCTTTCGTTGTTCATACTGACTAAACCGTACTATTTATAACAAAATAATGTACTAAGGAATTTGTAAACTTCAAAAAAGCAAACAAAAAAGTACGGTATGGCATATGTCTATCTCCAAAGAATAACCCACAGTAACAATTTTCTTTTTTAAAGCTTACATTTTAGTAGCATTTCCGAAGCTATTTTTTTCTTCAGGGTAAAATTAAATATTACTTTTAGCACCAGAAACATCGCAAACTGCAAATAAAAGATTTTAGATCTAAGTGAGATTCCAAAAGCCATGTATGTGTTTATTTTCTTGGTCAGTGCAACAACATAAACACAAATGTGGAACCGTAAATAAATTAGAGCGGAAGTGAATTTAATTGGTGTTATCTGACTCTTTTTGACTGCAGTAACTTTTTGGTCGTACATAACTTAAATATTTTCTTTATCTCTTTAAAAAAGCAAACTATCACTATGGGCACTTGACAATTTTAGACAGAAAGTAGATAAAATAACCGTAAGTATACGCTTTTTAATCGAAGTTGGTTTTTGTCGTGGAACTTAAATTACCTTACATGGAAAACTAATCTAAACAGACGAAAGTTGGCATCTTTTGGCCAAATTAGGTTTTCGAGACTTATACAATGCAACAAACCCTACAATAGAATCAGTCAGAATTAGATTTACGTTTTTAATTTCTCAACCATGTATATTGAAATATGTACCTGATATGTCTACTTGTGTTTTAAAACAATTTATAGGGCTCCATCATATTACATCATAAATGTTTCCATTACGAAAGCTAAGGCCTTCGGTTTTGAAAATTGAGTGTGAAGCCATGAGTAACCTCCAATATTATACAAAAATACAATAAATCACTGTACTTTGTTTATCACAATACTGTTGTAGTTATGGAATACGCCAATAGAGTGCAGTTGCTTACTCTCACCGCCATGTAAACTTACCATTTACGTACTATGTAAGGAAATCTGTGATGCTGACGATATATTGAGGAGTCTAAAATGTGATTTTAGCCTACATATTGAATTTACCTGCATCTAAGATATAATAATCATAAAATCAAAAGTATCTGTTCCAAATAAAACTGCTAACAACAACAGTTAACAAACTTACAACATAAAGTGCAATAAAAACTAATAAAAAAACACACAATACCTAAAGAACTTATACTGTATAATCTACGTAATGTAAAAGGGTCAATAGAGAATATAAGGTAACGTAGTTATGTGTCTTAAGCCACACAAAGTTGTCATAAAAGATAACAACTCAAGAATATAACAAACAGTTCAAGATAAGATATGGCATAAAACCATACGGATTCACCTTATTAACAAAGCCAGAATATAAAATTTTAATGTTAGATTTCTATATAAGCCGTATTCAAGTAATATTGAAAGACAACAAAGCGATAATATTATTAAAAGTTAGATGATATTTTTTTATTTATTATATAAAAATGTCAGGTCTATAGTCCATTTCATTATTGAGATGTCCTGCGGACTGATAGTCATGCAGAGAATAAACTTTTACATCCCCCTGCAGACACAAGAGAAATAACTATACCAGCCTATTGAGCGATTAGGCTTCAATGATGCTCAGCTCAGCCAATCCCATGGTTGGACATGCGCCATCATAGGACTCTTTCTTGTATATGTCTAAGTCTAAATGAAGTATTATGCAAAAGTTAAAGCCAACAAACATCATCTTAATTTTCGGGAACAAGTGAAAATCCATGACCACCATAACTCTGGTAGGCTTCAAAAAACGTAAAAGCTGTCCTGATTCGTTGTTCTTTATTCGTGACCTTGATCTGTAAGCAGTTTTGGCACCGATCTTGCACAATATTTGTAGGCTTCTGTAAAAAATATTTCAAACAATAAAGTCCTTAAAACTTGTGGGAAACATAGAGAATTGACGGCGATTTTGACGAATCTTTTTCGTTGACATTGACGATCAGATCGTCAGTCGCAATGCACGGACGTCCACTCTTCTCTTGATTATAAATGTTTGTTCTGCCGTTTTTAAACTAGATGCACCACTTCCTGCCAGAACTTTTCAGTCCATTAAGTTGTTCCAGTACATATCACACAGTTTCCGATTAATTTCTATTGGTTTTATGTGTTTTACCAACAAAAAACAAAATACAGACTGCACTTCACAACTGATGGGATTTTCGATTGCAGCATACATTTCAGCATTCCCGTTGTCACGGCAAAATGCTGACTGAGGTGACGAGCAATATCTCGTATACACGAATGGTGAAGTCAGGTGAAAACGTTCCTTACTTTCTGAATAACCCTCGTATTGCCCGATCATTGTAGAGTTAGAACATATGTTGTTTCGATGACTGTACATCGAATGAACAAGTTCATCTTTCTGTACGGCTCTTACGTCTAGTAGTTCTGGATATAATCGCAAGTGTCGGTTCGATTCATCTTTCATCAGTGACGTGACGTAATACAGCAAACTGCGTTATAATTTACAGTATTCAGCAGAAACATTATTATTGAACTTCAAGCAGAGTCTATTCCATTGCAGGGACGATATTGGTAGAGCCTTTCACACTAATATCCGCCTTTGTTTTAAAACGTTTTTGTAGTAAATTTTGTCACTTTCTTTTGAACTTTATTTTTTAGTTCATGTACATTTCTAAATTAGATCCCCTACATTTTGCCGCCTCCCCAAATCTGCCGCCCTTGGCTATAGCCATTTAAGCCCATATGTAAATCCAGCCCTGGTGAAACCTTAACGAACGGATATTGCATACGAGGAGGTCGGCCACTCAAACTTAACTAATGCAAAGGTTTTAAGCTACTTGACTGCATTTAGGGACAAATGACAATCAAGAAGCTTTCATACAATATTGAATGTACAAAAGTTGACAGAAAAGTAATAACAATATAACACCCAAATCATTAAGTTAATGATAAATTTCTTTCATTGACAAGAACTATTTGGTTTAATCTAAGATTGTAGCATTTCATATTTTCTCAATTTAGCAGGATCGTATATATCTGCCTAGAGAATTTACTTAACTTACTATTTGTACTTATTTAAAATTTATACTACAATATTATTTAGTCTAAAGCTATTTACATAGTCATTTAATTATAACAATATCGAAGCAAATCAGCTCTACCTATCGGACAAGTTGAGAACTCTACCTGGTCATTTACTAAAGTCTAGACTTGTCTTTTAGAAATACTCAACGCAGATACAAATATTCAAATACGAGGGTGCTTTTGAATACAACGCATTCGATTCTTCTAAGTATTTGATTCTCCCATAACGGCGTTCGAATGTGCCACTGAATGCCAGCAGCACTCCGATCGGTACTTTTTCGACGTCAGATCACATTGGACGATCAGACACGTGATTAGAAAAAGTACCGACCAGAGTGGCTCTGGCCGTCAGTGCGGGCTTACATGGCGCCCTACTCCGCAATTCTGGCAAAAAAGCCCTCGAGATGGTACATAAATTCATGCTATAAGATCACGTGAGCGCTCGCAAAAATGCGGTATTTTGGAGCCAAATCCAAAATTTCATACGTAAATCCCTCTCAAATGACCGCTCATTTAGAAGAGCATAAACAAACTTGAAGAATGGTGAAAACCAGAGATCATTATAAAATTTTTTAAACTGAAGCCCTACTACTAAATTTTCGCAGTGAGACAATCTTTGGATGAGCTCCTCTCAAAACGTTTTGAAAAGTCAGTGAAGTGGTATTTGGTTGGAGGCCTCAGCAAACCCGTTTCTTCAATGCCCAGTTTTCTACTGAAGTTTTGTAAATATAAGTGTAAAGACTTCTTTAAAATTTTACAATCTATTATTTTGGTCGGGAAAGATATAGCAATATCGTAAATATGTTCGAAATGGTCTGCCTTTCAAAACGAGGGTCACTTGAGAGGGGTTTACATTTGAAATGTTAGGCCCTCAATATCCTGCATTTTTAGTAGATATGACATATTTTCAAAATCATCAAACGAAATTTCCTTTTGACATTGCACCACTACACAAAGGAGATCTCCATATATGAACTTTAAACAAAATTATAGGAGGGACCTGACTTTTTATTTACTAGTATACCTAGTATTAAATCAACTTTGTCATGAAATACCCAGTTTATGGATATTTACACAGTGTGTTATGCAAGATTTATATTTTTATAAGAAAATTAACAGCATTCCTCAAAGTAATGGAGCCTGAGCTGCATGGTGTGTGTGTTAAGCTTTTAATATTGTAAGCTACAGTCAGATATTAAACAAGTTGACAGGAAACTGTGCTTGTGATTACAAGCCACTGGAGTTTGTAAAACGCATCATATTATCAAACGTATAGCAACAGCAAAATAGTTAGTTACACCAAAGTGTCTGCCTCCAACTGATTCTTTTACAAAGTTCCATAGCTATAGAATTTATTTCCAAATACATATCTGCAAAGATACTGGATAAGAATATCTATGCACACATGCGCTAGAGCACATAGTCTCCTTGCACAGCTTGAGATCAACTCCTCAAAAATATTATTTACTAGTACATAAATACTCCTTACCAATTTAATTGAATTGCTATTTTTTCAATATAACATTTTATAAAATATTTCTTTTATGATAAGTTCTTGTGAACACAGTCATGGAATGAGAACCTTCATTGTCAAAAAGCTCTGTAATTGTCATTTCTATATAGATGCAGTAGCTTAATATATATATATGCATGAGTTTGAATGCCACTGTCTAGTTTTCATCTGAAGTAAATTCAATGACCCAATGATAATTCTATTATCATGTAGTGCAACATTTCATACCTCATTTATTTAGTTTTTAGAGTCCTTAATTCAATAAATAGGAATAACCATCTTTATTAACACTGTTTATAGTTTTTAATAGTGTGCAACAACCAATCAAAGCTGGCACAAGGGTTTAAAATACATCATACAAGAATTTTTTCACAGATCACGTTTTTTTAGCTTGGTGTATTGAAAGTAACCGCCAGATACATAAAAAATGCTATGAAGATTAATGACCAAGTCACCACTTTCAACTAGTCGGTCTTCATTTGGTAAGCTGTGGTGATTTGACATAAAAAATAAATATTTCGTGAATTAAAAAAATGTTTAAAATCAATACAGTGTCATATATATAATACTCAAAACACATACACGGCTTTCCCCATAAAGAATGCAACATTAATTGGACTTTAAAAATTTTCTTTCACTAAAGCATAAATAATTTGTTTGTTCATTCACTACAAATAATATTTTCTATTAACCACCAATTTAAAATTTAAAAAATAAATATTTATTACACTTCTAGATGTATTTCCATTAAAAAATATACATAGTAGACATTTAAGTTTTAATTTCATAAATAAACATAAGAGAGTGGATTATAAAAATGTTGTCAGTAGAAAAACACAATTTTGTGGACTATTAACTAACTCTCATACAGAAACAAATATTTAGTGCATTCTGGAATTGTTCTTTTGCATTAATAAATTAAGCAATTTAAACCCATTATACTAAATTGAAAAAATATAACCAACTTTAAATTTGCTTCTAATAAAATTAGGTAGCGATTTTATTTAAATATAACATATACACTTTGGACTTTGTTTTTCCAATAAATTATAAAATATTTAGTTGACTTTTTATTTTAATAGTTCCTTCAGTCAAAATCAAATACATAAGGAACTTTTATATTTATGTTTAATACAAAATATATATCTGGCCGATTTAGATTTTTTATTTCAATAAAAATTACATCTGTAGTAAACCTTTAAATTGTTTTTCATAAAAACTAAATATATTATAACTTAAATTTTATTTTGATAGAAAACATTTTGAGATCCCTTAATTTTATTTCAATTAAAAATAAATGTATGTCGAACTTTTAAATTTTAAACTATTTTGATACTTAGACTCAATTATATCCAAATAAAACATTCTATTATAACTGACGAGTCTTCCAGTTACTTAACCCTTTTGGTGCCAACCTCCGTATAGAAATTTGTTAATGTTATAAATAATTGACAATACCCGCGTGTATTGGTGGTTCACACAGACACACACTACGACAGCAAAGAAATCAACGTGCGCATGCGCCAACTTTTACAACAGCTGTTATAGATAAATATTATTATTCTTTTCCGTACGTCTTCCACGTGTTGCATTGTCGGTGTACTTAATGTGTATATTTGCTAATTAATAAACATTAACTTGATTATTAATCCTCTGACTATTTATTTACAACAGGTTATGGGCCCAGTAACGTTTGTGTGATAGCGTTGGGCATTAAAAGTTAATAAAAGTCAGTAAAAGTGAAATTAAGTGTGTATCACGTTGTGTTAAAAAGTGGTTTGTATAACCTAAAAGGGATGGCTGGTACAAGTAGCAATATACAAGCACTGTCGAAGGACAATTACGACACATGGAAAATTCAGATTCGGGCATTGCTGATTCAGAAGAAATTATGGCCGTATGCCGATGGAAGTCTCCAGAAACCGGCAGAAAGTGTTGAAAATGGAAGCGCTGTAGTCAAGTGGGAAGATGGAGATCAATCAGCTCAGGCAAGCATCATTTTGGCGATGGCGCCATCAGAGTTGAAAAATATTAAAAATTGTAAGACAACTCGTGAGCTGTGGCTGAAACTTGAAACGATCTACGCATCAAAAGGGCCGGCAAGGAAAGCCACGTTATTGAAGTCGCTGTTCGTGCACAAGGTGAAGGAGGGGGAAAGTATACACCAGTACCTGGACAACTTCTTCGACGTAGTTGACAAATTGGCGGAAATGGATATCGAGATTCATGAAGATCTGTTAACTACTATGATACTGCACGGTTTGCCACCAAGTTTTGAGAATTTTAGATGCGTAATCGAGAGTCGTGATCAATTGCCAAAGCCGGAAGAGCTCAAGATAAAAATCTTAAATGAATGTTTGGCCAGGGTAGGCGATTCACAAGACGCCGAAGACAAAGCATTCATGGCCAGATCCAGAACACGTAATTTTGGTAGACGTAGCAGCGGCGGCGAAAAAGGTAATTTCAAGGGAAAATGCTTCAAATGCGGCAAGGTTGGCCATTTTGCCAAAAATTGTCCCGAAAAGGAGGATGGAAGATCAACACAAGGAAGTGCTAGGGTAGCACAGGATTTTTACATCTCGGAACTGAACCGAGAAGAGGTCAACAATGTTCAAGGTCGTAGCCAATCCAAGTGGTGTTTGGATAGTGGGATGCACAACTCACATGTGCGGCGACGAGGATATCCTTGAAGATACGGTGACGTGCGATTCGGTGCTCAAGTTAGCAACAGAAGCATCGACAAATGCAAATATAAAGGGCGTAGCCAAGATAAATGTAAGTGGTGGAGTTATTTCAACCGCGAACTTGCATGGCACGCTGTATGTACCGGAATTAAGAACTAATCTGATGTCGGTATCGAAGATTACTGACAAAGGTAATACAGTAATCTTCAATGACAAATTAGCTGAGGTACGTAATACAGATGGCAAAACCGTGATTATCGCCGATAGACTGGGAGACCTGTACTTTGTAAGAGAAGAAAATACTGAACATGCGCAGGTGGTTACGCGAGCGCAAGCAAATTCTGAGGACACGTCAAGTCAAAAACCTTTTAGGAGAGGGGCAAAAATTTCACCGAAAATTTGGCACAGGAGACTTGGGCATATACACATGGATGCAGTCAATAAATTATTTGATGAGCAGCTGGCAACCGGGATAAATTTGTCGTTCAAGGGCAAAGCAACAGTATGCGACGTTTGCTGTCGCGGTAAGCAGGCTGCCAGACCGTTCACAGAAAGGGTTGACAGGAGTAGTAGAGTGCCACTAGAGATTGTACATACCGACGTTTGCGGGCCAATGAGGGCAAATTCCAACGGCGGATCGAAGTACATGGTGACGTTTGCCGATGACTACAGTACGTGGTGCGAGGTGTATTTCTTGAAGAAGAAATCCGAAGTACTCGGTAAGTTCAAAGAATATAAAAATTTTGTTGAGACATTTACTGGCCGAAAAATTAAATTTTTACAGTCGGACAACGGTCGGGAATACCGAAATGGAGATTTCGACGAGTACCTGAAGCAGGAGGGGATCCAGAGAAGACTGTCAGCGCCGTACACACCTGAGCAGAACGGTGTGTAGCGGAGAGGAAGAACCGAACGCTGCTGGATACAGCCAGATGCATGCTGATCGAGACCGGGATGCCAGAATCATTTTGGGCTGAAGCCATTGCGACGGCGAATTATATCAGGAATCGCTGTCCAAGTACATGTATTGGTGGAAAAACCCCGTACGAGATTTGGCACGGCAAGTTGCCGGACCTCAAACACATGCGTATATTTGGTTCGAGAGCGTACGTGTTAGATAAAACAGTCGGACTTGGAAAAATGGACCCGAGAGCTGCTGCAGGTAGATTCATAGGATACGACCTGGAATCAAAAGCGTACAGAGTGCGGCTGGATACTGGAAAAAAAACGGTCGTGACCCGAGATGTACGTTTTGACGAGAATATGGGGTCATCGAGAGCCAACGTTGATCCACTGGAAGAGTCGATAAAAAATAAAAATTTTGAGAATCAACAATCGAAAATTCAGGACCAGCCAGAGATAATCTACGCGAAGGTCGAATTGGACCCACTTGAATCCGAAGAAGGAGAAGAAAAAGAAATCGTCAACGAGCAGGAAAACGGGGAGATCTTCATCGTCAAAGGAAAAAAGAGTCGGCAGGACCGCCTAAGATACGGACCGGCAGCCGAGGCCGTCCACGAAAGTATCGTAGACCCGAAAGTGTCTCTAGCACTGGATCAGGCCGCGGAAAAGATATGAATACTGGTGACAACGATGTATTCATTGACGACGAGCAAGGTCGTGTTTTGAAAAGGCCGTTAGAATCATCCTTTGTGCAAGTTGGAAAGAGACACCGCGAGCAAAAAGACTCCTGCGATTCTGATGAATATAACAACGAAGATAGACACATCTTCGAGGAGTTAGTGTTCAATGCCGACGTGCAAACAGATAAAGCATTAACTGGAGATGACGCTGAGCTGTGGAAGCGTGCTATCATGGACGAGGTGAAGTCACATCTCGAATATGGGACTTGGAAAGTAGTGCCAAGGCCGGAAAACAAGAACGTCATCGGTACACGAACTGTACTCAAGAATAAATTAAATCCAGACGGTACAATCGAGCGCAGAAAGGCGCGCATCGTCGCACGAGGGTTTACTCAACGACCAGGATTTGATTACGACGATACATTTGCTCCGGTGGCAAGATTCGAGTCGATTAGAACTGCGATGGCATTAGCAGCAGGGTTTAATATTAAAGTTCAGCATTGGGATGTCAAGACGGCATATTTGAACAGTGAGCTCAAGGAAGAGCTGTACATGGAACTGCCTGAGGGGCTAACTGAGGCCGTGAATGACATCGTACAAACTGAAAGACGTGATTCGAAGACATACAAAGCAGCTATGGAGATGCAGAAAGCATTAAAGAAAAAGAACCAAGTATGCAGTTTGAAGAAGGCTATCTACGGGTTAAAGCAATCAGGAAAAATGTGGTACGACCATTTAACCAAAAATTTTAAGAAAAATTGGATTGCAACCGACGGTATCAGACCCGTGTGTTTATTCACTGCGAAGCGCGAAAATAATATCATCGTAATTGCTGTCTGGATAGATGATATGTTGGTATTTTCGGACAATGAGGCGCTGCTGGATCACGTAAAACATGAAATAAAATAAAGAAATAGGCATCAAAAGACCTTGGAGAAGCCAAATATTTCTTAGGCATCGAAATTGATCAACAAAACGGGATCAAATTGGGACAAAGAGGATACGTTCTGGAAATTTTGAAGAAATTTGGAATGGATTCCTGTAACCCGGTGGAAATACCAGCGAGTCCAAGTACAAAAATCGAGGGAACAGCAGAAGACCGAGGAAAATCTTCGAATAATCATCCGTACAAAGAGCTGGTAGGCTCATTGATGTACTTGGCGGTATGTACGAGGCCGGATATAGCATACACCGTGAGTGTGCTCGCACAATTCAACGACAAATCATCCGATCATCACTGGGGTTTCGGCTAAAAAGGTTTTGAGATACCTCAAAGGGACAGCCAATCATTCCCTGCATTTTGATGGAAATATCGGAAAATTGACAGGCTACGCTGATGCAAATTGGGGGTGCATGTACACTGGACAGAAGGTCATACACAGGATACACCTTCTTGTTGGGCGGCGCAGCCATAAGCTGGCAAGCCAGAAAGCAAAAAACAGTGGCACAATCAACTGCCGAAGCCGAATACATGGCTCTGGGCGAGGCTGCAAAGGAATCAATATTCCTGAATCGTCTACTGGTTGAACTGGGAGCAACGGAATCAATCGACGGCACAATTCTTTGCGACAATCAGAGTGCCAAAATGATGTCAGAAAATGCTATGTTTCACCCCCGGACAAAACATATAGACATTCGTCATCACTTCATCCGAGAGAAAGTGCAAGAAGGACAGATCAAGGTGGAACATATACCGACGGACGAAATGGTAGCCGATATTTTCACGAAATCACTACCATCAATCAAACACTGGCAACATTGTGGGACCTTGGGTCTGAAGTAACCGATCCACGCAGATGTTGAGGAGGGGTGTTATAAATAATTGACAATACCCGCGTGTATTGGTGGTTCACACAGACACACACTACGACAGCAAAGAAATCAACGTGCGCATGCGCCAACTTTTACAACAGCTGTTATAGATAAATATTATTATTCTTTTCCGTACGTCTTCCACGTGTTGCATTGTCGGTGTACTTAATGTGTATATTTGCTAATTAATAAACATTAACTTGATTATTAATCCTCTGACTATTTATTTACAACAGTTAATATATAAACAATCAGAATGAACCAAACTAAAAAACTATTTACAGTAATTTTCAAAGATTAATTAGATGTTTAATTTAAATTTAGTGTAAAAACAACACAAAAAGTGAAAATTTTGCTTTCTAAAAAACAACTTTTAAAATATTAATCACAGCTTGTTAATATTTAGTTTAATTTTCTCTTTCAATTAATATAATGTTTTTTTAGTGGAATAATTGTTCAAAGTGCTACTTCTCATGTGAAATTTAAAAAAAGATAAACTAATGTTGTAATGTGTAAATATTGTTTTAAAATTATATTTAATTTAAATATAAGATTTGTTTTATAGTTTTTATAAAGGAAAACAGTTTTTCTACTGACTTATTCTAAATGAAGTTTCACTTATTCAGAACTCAGTAATAGCCTGTGTATGAAACTCATGAGTTAGACTAAGGATACAAGTAAAATTGAAAACGTAGGTTTACACAAAAAGTAGTGTTATTTTTACAGATTTGTGGATAATAAAATAATTTTTGGTGTATGTTTACAATTTTAGTTGTTGTACACAGTAATATCAGTTATTTTAGGAAAATTTTTTTCAAGTGCTACTTTGCATATGAAACTAGAAAATGTTAAAAAATATTTTGTTTAAAAACCATTTTTTTTTTAAATATAAGTTACAAGTATATGCATGTTTTATGTGTTTTTTAATCTTATCTAAACAATTTATCTATAAAGAAAATAAAATAAAAATTAAGAGCCTGAAACAGTTTTGATTTAATGGGTTGTTTAGTAAAAAATTAAAAAATTGCTAAATAGGATAGACATTTTCCAGTAGTACCTTAAGAGAAATTTCTGAAATTTTTTGGACAAACATTTGCATTAAGCTCCGGCTTTAAAAGGATTAATACTTAATTTATTGTACTGTACATTAAAAATTTGGAATAAAATGTTGCATTTAGAACAATTATTAGTCTCCTCAATTTTTATTCCTTACGGTTAACAGAGTAAAATTTATTGTAAATCATCTTTACAATATTTTAACCATCTGAAATTTACAACCAAGGTAACTGCAAATATTTACAGAAAAATAACAAATAATTTTGGTTACTACAGTAAAGAAAGAAAATGGACAAGGAAATGAAACAACAAAATTTACTTTCATCAACAACGTATATATTACAATCCATTTTAAACAATAAAAATAACGTGTAAGAATTGTAGAATAGAAAAAAAAATATATAACAGCGATGACTCATCCACTGAGACGTTGGTGAAGTGTGTAAGTATAAACGCCAATAGGCTTTAATCACCAAGTATGACTGACAATGTGAAGCTTTTATGCGAGAAAATAATAAATTATAGTGACTGGAGCTGAAGCATGACTTCTGGCTTGAGGGTAGTAGTCTTCAGATGGTGTCTCCCCTGCCCACACAAACAACAGGATTGAAGCAGGAACCAGATGTAGCTCCAGAAGTGTTTTATTCATGTCTGCTTCTGTCAACCGGTGTCCGGTCCCGGTTGTCAACACAAAACTCTCCCTCCGAAAACACAATGTGCTCTTGTACGAATGTAAACACTTCACTCAGTTTTCTCGTACAACCCCGAATGTACCCTATAACATCATGATAAACATTTACCTCATGTATGTTAAGACATATTTTTTACTACTTGATGCTCTGTACTCTACTGTAAGTTTTTACAGCACGATTTTAAATACTTAGTCTGGTACTGAATTGTTTCTATACATAATAAAAAAACAATGGGAATCGTTTAAATTTTTAATCATAATCATAGACACAGTACTCAGATCAATTCTGTAGCAGTTGAATTTATTTTAAAACAATGCCAGCAAAATAAACAGAAACAAAGAGGTAAATGGATATAGACAAGGAAGAACAGTACCCAAATATTTGCTAACTGTTGTTTATCCCAGCATCTCTATTTGAGATGATAATGCTTTGTGCATGAAGTCCTGCCATCACTTATTGATGAAATGCTTGTATTTCGGTTATATTTTTATATAGTACAGTTTTTTTACTAGCTTCTTTTTTAAGGCCAGTAACGATATCACAGAACAGTTCTATTTTGGTTCCTGTCTTCTTCGCCTTTCACATATTACAGAGTGCTAATATTCTTCTTTTTCTTTTTGTGTGTTAACACGTTGAATCGTTTTTTTTTGCGTGAAATACTTTGTGGCATTGTTTTTTCATTTGTCAACTTGAATCATAAAAACATTTATGGTTGCGTAGGTTATTGAATAACCTACATAGTGACCTTTTACGCAAGACTTTGTTTATTTTGCAAACATTGTAAATTTGTTAATTTATTTACAGCAACTGTATTTTATTTATAAGAACTGGAATGTATTAATTATTTATAAGAAATAATTATGCTGAGGATGAAGACCGGCTCTTGGAATTTTTAGATGAGAGTAGTGTATACACTTCCTTCACAATTTTGAGGCCTAATGAGTCTGAAAGACTTGTTTGACCAAGAAAACAGTAATGTTTCATTTGACAATGAAAGCTGATCTTGACTTGTGGAATGATTTATAAAGCATTCTTTATGATACCGAAGCCAACAAGGATTATGGTTTGATTGGGGGTGTATTCATTGTAGGTTACCTGCTGCACTTGCATAACCTTAAAAGGATTAATGTTGGCCCAGATGATGAATTCGTTCAGTTTCCAGTAGGATATCATGACATTTCTAGCCCCAACCATATGTAAAAATAATAATGTTTGTCCTAATAGCCTATTTTTATTGTTTTTTTTTAACACTTTATTATACGTATTATTTTCTGTGTTCAAAATTTGCCAAAATGTCTTAAGGGGTAAATAAAATTGCCATTGGCTCTCATTTCAAGTATAGCATGAATAAGCATTTCTGGTTTGATTCAATAACATTGCACACACAGCATAGTACAGTTTGTCTGTTTCCATGATAAAACAAAACATACAATGCCAAATTTGTTTCTTATCAGTGTAAATTGAGTTGAGGTTGTGGATAAACATGCTTGGATGCACATTACCAGACAAATAGGAATGATGAGACCCTGTTAGGGCCAGCAATTCATATTAGCAAAAAAAGTTTTCTTTATTTGGAGCATAAATTGTGCAATTCACTTGCCAAGATTTATAAAAAATGAAAAATTGGTAAAGAAGCAAAAATAATTGTATAAAGAAATGGCTTTTAAAATTTTCATGTATCAAAGTTGAAAATATTTTTTACAAAACAAAGATAAATAAATTTCAAATATTTTGACATATATTTTTAGTAATAAATAGGAAATGTAGCTGAACGATAGTAAGCCTATGTAGTGGGTTTTACTTGTTTAATTTGCATTGATTCCAGAGTTTTCCTTGTTTTTTTTTTTTATTATGTAACATGGGCATATATATATATATGTTTATTTATTTTAATTCTATACTAATATAAAGATTTATGTATGCATATGAATGAGATCTAGTGTTCATGTCCATAGAAAATACATGTTTTGTTTAGATCTGTGGGTAAGGGAATTTGCGTAGTGTGCATGTGCGGTTTTTTGTATTGTGTAGGTGTGTGTGGGCGTGATTGTGTATTTTCCTTTTCTCTCTTCTCAGCAGTTCTATCTTTCACATAATAAAATAAATTAAAAAAATAATAATAATAAATAAAATAATATTTTGACAAATAATGGACTCCTTCATGCACATAGGAAGCATAAAGCTTTCCTAGTGTTGTAGAATTATTCCAGCAACTCATAAGTACATTAAATGTTTTTTTGTAAAAGGTAAATCTTACAATGTTTTTTGAAATGAATAATGTGTACCATAGTTTTTGTTTTTTTATTTATAATTTTGTTTATTATTTTTCATAAATTTTTGTATAACTGGACTGGTGTTTTTATTATTTATTTTGAGTAACAATGTTCAACAGGTGGCATTTTGGTAATATTGAAGCAAATCACACAATTGCTTTTTTAAGTTTTTTCACTTATTTAGAAATAGCTACCTATGTGCAAAGTTTTGTGGTCTGTAGCTTTACAAGTTCTAGAGATAATAATTTGTTCATTAAAAATAGAAAATGGCGGCTAGCATCTAAACAAGACATTTCTTGATGTAAAATTTACACATGAAATTTTTTTTGAAAAGATTTTAAAGTTTAAAATCCATGTCTTCAGGTAGGAACCCACTTGCTTGAAAATTTGAATCTGAGCGGTAGAGGAAAGGGGATACTGCTATGTTCAGTAGAACTGGATAGGAGAGCTGTGAGGACAAAACAGGGCTCTACAACACAGAGCTGACAAATAAATCCGCCATGTCCAGTAGTACTTTACTGGAGAGTGCAAAGGGTAACAAACACAAGAGAAATGAGTACAAATTATTAAGGGATGTTAAGGTTTCAAAGGAACCTCTATATCCAATCGAGATCTAAAATAATTCTATAATAATAGAAAAAAATAATAATAGTATTACTGTGTTATAAAAAAAGGCTTGTTATAAAAAACTAAAAGTACAAGGGCAAAAAATCACTTTCTAAATAAGTAATAATAATTTCTAAATTGGTGAATTCCTTCAGTTGTAAAAATGAGTTAGCTGGTAATATTAGATATATTAAGAAAGTCTTGTGGTATAATTAGTTGTGATAGCAGACCTTACATCTAAAGATTAGTTTTGATCAAAATATTTCTAGACTGTCACCATATATTTAACCACTGTTTCATCACAATACTTTTGGAGTTGTTTGGTAAAACAAAGAAAACTACTGTGAATATCAACATGAAAATTCCTACCATTAACATTCATTATTATAGCTTATAATAAAATAGAATTAATTACTAAATTAAATGTTATTTTTTTATTAAATTAGTTACACCAATGAAATTACCTGCAAAAGAATTCCGTCAGGAAAACGTACTCTAATCAAAGCAAATCTGTATTTTTTCATTTCTCTTTGTTCCTCTTTTTCTCTCATTGCTTTCGTCCTTAGTACCAAACTACTTTCTACTCTTTCAGTTCTGGAAAAATGAAACAGATCATATGTTATTACTAACATCACTTAAATATGGGATTGCTCTTAGGGTATATAGAATAAACATCCATGAAATCTAACTATTGGATTAAAATATATTCATTTAAGGGGAGTCGGAACGCCCATCTTCCCCATGTTAACAAAGGTATATTTTTTCTCAGAAAGTAACTTAAGGCTACAGTCATAATTTTTTCAACATTTGTTTATTACCTTATTTTGTGTAATCAGACCCCAACTCTGCATAATTTTCAAAAAGTTTTTGCTAGTGAAAAATTTTTTTTTCCAAATCAATTTAAAAAATCAACGTAATCATTTGGTAAAAGTTTTATACCAGCAAAACTAAGATTGAAAATTGCATGAAATTGGGTCTGATTGTTGGCAATAGCCTATAGATTATGTGGGAAAAAGTTCGGTACTGTATCTTGAATAGCTTCCTGAGAAAAATGTACCTTTATGAGAAAAAGGCTAACTTTCCGGAAATCGCATTTATTGTGAAAACAAGACAAAATGAGGCTCTAGGTCTACCTTAGAAAGGTCCCTGGCCATACTGGGGTCCATCTGCTTCATCATCCTTTTCATTTTGAACCATTCTTCTTTTTCTTCTTTCTTGTCTGGCTTCTTTCGTTATTCCTTCCCCAGCTTTCTCACTTTTCCTCTGTCGCAATTCAATCAATTCCGCGCAAAGTACTCACTGACCTATCACATAAACTTATTCCAAGCTTCTGGAAAACTTCAAGTTTGCACTATTTCCATCATTGAACGAAATGACAGCATCATATACACCAAGTTTCAACGTATCCCAGCCTTACGAAGACCCGTTTTGGAATTTTGGCCCATACCACATTGTTGAAGCTTCTCGTTTGGATTCTGCGTATGTCCGTGTAAACATTATTTTAACAACTCAGAATTTGTTAGTGCCCTGTAGATGTAATTTATTCTAACATTATCTCTTGAGGTAGGCTATATTTGTGGTCATAAACTGTACCTTGAGCCTTAGCCTTCTCATAACCACAACCACGAGTCTACGCCTTTCGGACACAAAACCGTGTTAAGGATTTTCATTAGTGGAGAGTTTAATGAAAAGTAGGTTGGCCCGAATATTTTTCTTCATTTCTTCTACATTCTTTACACTCTTCTTATTGCAAGGCCATAATATGTTTGTAATTTGTCTATTTGGGGCGTCCTGTTAGTCTTTTCTTTCCCCCAAGCACCTTACCGTCACCTAATTTTTTTATTTTTATTTATTTTATTTCACAACAAACATAGGCTAATAGGAAAATCAGATGTCAAGTAACATTAGAGGTAACACAGAGTAAGAATCAAGTCATAGAGGTTAAAACTTCTCTGTGTATAGAGAAGTGTGCACTATACAATGTGCTGAAAGAAGTGGTCAGCTTTTCCTCAACGCGTTTTCCGACCAAAAACAGCTGACATACCTCTAGTTTTTATTTAATTTTGAAACTTAGGAATAAGATACAACTGTGAGAGTTTATATTTTCTTAAAGGGAATAAACTAACAAATCAAATAAGAAATAAAACAAAATTGTATAAAATTTTATTTTTTGCGTTCCGACTCCCCTTAAAGTTATAATGTGGAGGCATGTTTTGGATATGCTCCAAGCTAAGGTTGGGTATTAAGGTTAATGTAAGATCTCCCAAGTGTTACAGAAACATCTCAAAATTGAAAATAAAATTTCAGTAATTTAATGACATGATTGAGGTTAATTAAGATTTCAATGGTTTCAAACTTTCAAATAGCAACTGTTTTTACAAATATATTTCTGTTTATTTAATTTTTTTTAACAGTTAATGCATATTCAGTAGCGTATTTTAATGAGTTTAATACCAATCAGTTGAAAAAATACATTATGACAATCAATCATCTCTGCAATGACTGGTAATCAACACTTCAATAAATCAATCAATCCTATAATACATTGCAATCATTCATTCAAAGACTGGCAATCAACATTACAACAATGCTTTCTAAATATCAGTCAATATATTGTAAATATAAGAGTATAATTGTTGCATAATT
>NW_025780761.1:0-46633 GCF_021130785.1 Homalodisca vitripennis
TAAAACTAACCTTAATAAACAAAGTTATGAATGTTTTCACATAAGTTATTTTAAACTGGTGAGCTTCCTTGACATTATGATATTACATTTTAAACAATGGCTTACGGAAAAACAGAGAAATTGAATACTAACATACCTTAACGATTCATTCTTTACCTGGCTATAGTCCAAAAAACAAGTATAACGCAAAACTTTAAGAACGATTATTTTGATCACGAACTTAATTAATATCTACCTGATGTATGGCCTACTTACGTTTTTAAATGTTTGTAGGACTCCCAATCATATTTACATCATAATTGCTTTTTAAAAAGGACTTCGGTTTTAAAAAATTGTGTGCGAAGCGTTACATAATCCTTTAACCTATTAGAATACAAACTTTCAAGTCAATAATCTAAGATGCAAATTAATGAAAAATATATATGTTTAAAAAGTGTGCAGTGCACGTATATGATAGAGAAATTGATATTAAAAGAATCACAATTACTATACAAGGACTGATATATTTTAGCTACACAGAAATCATAAAATATAAGATTTAGGCTCCAGAAGATAAAAATTAACAAGTTTTCAAATGGAAGAATCACCACTTTTATATTCAAATCAAATCACTTTATTCCACATACTTAGTATATTACAAGAAAACGAAGCTTATTCCGTATGGAAAATTCCCCAGCAAGACTACAGGGCCAAACTATTGAACTATTAGAAACTATTGAAGTGAGGGCAGTCCAGGACTGGAGACCTGGCATGGAGGGTTAAAATATTTGTATGTAGCCACAACTCTCCTTCACCACTGTAACCACAAGGACTAGATCCTTTTGCCCCCTCAAATAAAATAAACCACCACTGAAACCTTATATGTGTGCCCCAGAATCTGGTTTAATTCTTCCATAGCAATTCAAATTCATTTCAGGAAGAATTTATGAAATTTGGCTGAAAGTATTTCTCTTTATAGTATATATTCTTTAAGAATGATCAAATATACGTAATGGACATACCTCAGTTAATATATTATACATAAGTTATCATATATATCATTCATTAAACTCAGTTAATGGACCGTTATAATGATTGCCTCAAACTTCCTTTATTCAACAAATATTCTTCCTGTACTAACACAATGCTTTTTAACTTAAGTATTCCTAAAATTAATTTGTTCCATGTATCTCTTCCTCAGATATTAATTTGTATGCACCACAGAAGGTAGAAAAATATTACTAAGCATTAATATGTTAAAAGTGCAAACAACTATACAATTACGAAAGTTACTTACTTGTATAGAAGGTTTTGTTCTGTGTCCTTTCGAGGCTGGTTTCTCAGAATTGGGTAATTCGGGCTCCAAAAAACTCGCCAAACTCATCGCCTTTCAACTGTTTTCTGTCTCAAGAAGTCTCAGGGCTTTGTATTTGTCTTCTGTAGGATCCCGCAGTGAAAAGATGGTTCTGGTTTAATATCTTTCTCTACAGTTTTTTTCAGAAATGGCCAGAGAAAGAAAACAAACTGTCAATATTAGAGTTATTACTTTCAGCCAGGACAGTTGCGTCTTGGAAATCACCAAATTTGACATCATTAGATTGTGTCTCTGTAGGATTGTTGAACAAGTTAAATTCACTACTCTCTTGATGATGGTTATTTACATCATTAAAGACATCCATATCAGCTTGGAATGACTGGAAAGTCTTGTCCAACTGGAAACATCCATCTTAGTTGTATTGCCCCGAGTCAGAGTCTAAAGGCATTATCTTCAAATACAATGGTACGGAAATACATCCATACTTGTCTACTTTTGCCTGAGGAGTTGGGTCTGGGAAATTCACTGGAAAATTTTGAAAGTTTCGTAAATTCATCACTGTCTTTTTGAACTATCATTTATCGAGTTGGTAATCAGAATTAGGTTTCAGTTGCTCGAAATTTGTTGTTTGATAATCAACCTTAAAAAAGTCTAAAGATGCATCTGGATCTTCAAACAGTGAATGTGAAAAACATTGACTTGGGCTCGGCCTGATTACTTTCACTGACAACACTCTGCCTGTCCTCGTCTTCTGGCAGAGGATTATTGGAATATACTATACTTATCGTCTTCTACTTCCTGGAAAGCTAAATACTTGTCTTCAAAGTTATCTTTTTTGTTTTGAACAGGATCATTTCTAGTCGAATGTGCTAAATCATTTGTCGTGATTGGCTCTGGTAAAATTGCTATTAATTGGTCCTCTTTTATTTACTTCTGTCCTGTTTAAAAACCCTTGAGTTCTGAAGACACAGAAGGACTGTCTGTCACCCAGAGCGTTTGTGCTGAGGGAATGTTCTTTCCTCCAACGACCAACACTGACAGATCATCGTTGTCATATTTGGGCGAGGCTTTCTGGAAATTTGTGAACTCGTCTTCGTCATCAATGGAAGAGTTCAAGTTATTTTCGACCCGCCCAGAAGTAGCAGCTGAAGTAAAATCGGCACTCTGGAAGTCCTGTAAACTCGTCATCAAAAGGATCTGGCTCCCCACTTGCAACATGGCTCGGGATTCATTTAAACTGGGGAAAGAAAAAGAGTAGGTATTACCAGAGTGTTTCATACTTGTATTACTTGTTAAGTCAAAGCCTAAACTACTAGAAGTGACACTTTTATTTCCAGCGATATTATTCTGAGAATTTAAATCGGCTACATTCACTGTGGGAGCTTTGGTGATTTGATCTGTAACCAAGGTGGGACTAACCATGGGCCCGCTGCTCACATAAGAGATACCGATTTTCTCTGAACCATCCGGATAGAGCTTATCGGCTGATGTCCAGTTGAAAGTGGGTATTGGGTCTGGTAGACTTGTGACGTTGAGGGGATTTTGGGTAAACGTGAGGGACTGCCATGCGTGTTGGCAACAGTGTGAGATCCAGCGTTGGTACAGGAGCTTGTGGCAGTTGATGAAGGGCTGCTAGATTGTTGACAACATACCCATTCTGCAAATAATAATAATGTGTAAGAATTCATAACCAGGAGAACAGTGTAGAAATAAATTTATCTAAACTTTAAAGCACTACGGATAAGTCGTACCATAGGAATTGACGTGAACGTGGTATACAGGAATATCTGTATCGCCTTAGTTTGGTTTATTTTGTAAATTGTAATTCACAAGAATGCTGCGAATTTGTAAGAATGTGCAAATGTTTTGATTTATGAAATGTTAAAAAATCTAACAACGCATGATACACCATTTGGATAACAGTGGCCACCAGCACCGGTAGAACTTTTGTAAAAAAAAGTGTTGTAATGTTATTTCTTCTTTCAAGAAACAGAAAAAAAATTAACTATGAGAAAAACAATTTTTTTATCTCTAAAATGTACACTAATTTAACAGAGGCAAAATTTTCTTCAGCGCATGTTTTTGATCAAGATAAGAAATGTATGATTCAATTGTGTAGATCATAAATTTATATTATTACCCATGAACAACAACAAACTTCCATGCATGTGAAGAGAGAACTCTCTTCTTTTTATTCCATAAACCTAAGTGTTTATTGTAATTTACCAAAATTTTTCAAAAATAAAGTTAATTTCTATGAAATTTTCTGCTCCACAATACATTTGATCAGCTCCACCGTTTCTGTATTTTGATTTAATTTATCTGCCATAACTATACAAGTTCCACAAACAAAAATGTCTCGGACAACTACTGTGAGAACTTCATATGAAGGTTCTACAAAAAGAAGAAGTTGATGTATGAGGTGTGTTCAGAAAGTATGTACCGCTTCATTATACTGCCGCCATAGCACTGCAATCGATGTTCCGCGCATGCGCACTAGTTGTCCCTTGTTCCTGGCTATCGACTCACACCATTTTAGTTGTTCTAAGTTGTGTTTTCAGTTTTCTCTGAACATTTAAAATATTTAGGACAATTAGTGATTGTGCTGATTGTGTGATTCATTCATTCTGTAAAAAGATTTTTGAACGCATGAGATGTTTATGGGGAAGACATAATGAGTGAAGGTATGGTGAGAAAGTGGGTTAGAATGTTCAATGGCGGTCGAACAAATGTGCATGATGAGAATCGAAGCAGTTTGGCTTTCTCTCTCGTTACTGATGATTTGGTGAGGGCAGTTGATGAAAGAAACCAAGAGAACAGACGTTTCACTATGACAACGCTATCTGACAATTCCAACAAATTTCACACACTCTTTTGAACGAAAGTGTTACAGTCCGCTTAGGTTATCGCAAGCTGCATTCCCGATGGGTTTCCAAAAATGCTTACTGATGTGCACAAAACTAAGAGATTCGAAAATGCTTTGACTTTTTTCACATAGTATAGTGATGATGGTGAGGATTTTTTAAACAAAATTGTGACAGGTGATGAAACTTGGGTCCATCATGTCACACCAGAATCCAAACAGTCAATGGAGTGTCAACACACGCAATCCCCGAAGAAACAAAAATTTAAGATGATAATGTCTGCACAAAAAATAATTGTGCACTGTGTTTTGGGATCGGAAAGATGTTTTGCTGATTGATTTTCTCCCAAGAGATAAAACGATTAATGCGGCAAGGTATTGCGAAACCTTAAGAAAACTAAGGCGGGCAATTCAAAACAAACAGAGAGGAATACTCAGTAACGGAATTTTGTTATTCCATGACAATGCTTGGCCCCATACCGCTGGTGACACTCAAACATTGGTTCGACAATATCTTTGGGAGCAGTTTCGATCACCCGCCCTAACAGCACGGACTTGGCACTGTATGACTACCACTCGTTCCTGCACATGAAAGCGCGAGCTAAGTAGCCAATGCTTTGAAACTAACTATGAAGTGAAAAATGTTGACTCGTGGCTACATTCATTGGCGGGAACCTTCTACGAAGAAGGTATAGATAAATTGATCACCCACTACAATAAGTGTTGGAACATCAATGGAAACTATGTCGAAAAATAATTTAAAGTTTGGGCTTTTGATGTAGAAATAAAATTGTGTTAAAACAAATTGTTTTACTTTTTTTTTTAAAGGTACTTACTTTCTGAACATGTCTCGTATTTTCCGATAAAACAGTAACCAAATGAAAAGAGACACGACTTTAAATAGCAATGTTTGGCTTTGAGATGAAATAGCTGTTTAAGTACAGTTTATACTGACAATTTTGTGTCTATAAAAGAAGTGAGCATTCCTTACCTTGTACACCACATTACAACTGTCTGCTTAACCAAAGTATTCCACAATAAGTAGAGAGGAAGTTTATGTACTTTGTAAGTTGTAATTATAATTGTAACTTAAAAAAGATGAAATGTTAATGTTCTTATTGTAACAACAAACAACTCCAACTGTTAATATGACCATATGACTAGGTGGTGGTTAACCCTTTGGAGACCAACAGAGTAGGTGAAATGAGGGGTCTAGAAGCAAAACAGGACATGTCCAATTTCGTGTATTTTTCAGTAAACTCAAAAAACTTCTGTAATAATGGCTTTTTTGTTATTCTATGTCAGATTTTTTTTGCAATAAACTTTAGGGTAACCAAAAATGAATTACAACTCAAACCATATATCTAAGCAACCATTATTTAATAATTTTAATTTTAAGTTTGGAAATGTCCGCTTTTGCATCTGGAAATGGAAATGACCACTTTTGCATCTGAACAAAATGGAAAAGTCTAGTTTTGCACCTCAAAATTAACTACAGTGAAAAAGTGTAAGCAGTAAAACCAGGCAAATAATTTCTGTATGATTTTTATTTTAATACAGGTAATTAGGAAAAGTAACATTTCACAGAACTTTCGTCCATGTCAAAAGAGTAGTGGTTAAGCTTTGGCACTAGACTCGCAAATCTTCAACAACTTCTGAAGGTTCGCAAACAGGATCATCACCAGGTTCTTCAATGGTTGAGTTGTTGTGATCATATACTGCGTTCTTATAAAACTGCAAATGAGGAAAATTCTTCCAATCAGAACCAAAATGTTTGTTAAGCAACTCCTTAACATCGTTTAATTTGGACTGTTTCACCTTAACACCCATTGGCAAAACATTTGGTTTGATGTCAACAACAGTTTTTCCCACTTTGAAAATAGATAAACTACGTCCAGTGTTTGATCTGTAAAATATTTCACCTCGAACAAGGATTTTATAACCAAGTTTTACCTTTTTACGTTCAATGATGATTCTTGAACACTTGCTGATTTGAAAATGCCAGCTCTGTAGGGATTTTAAACATTTGTTTTTTTCAGTTTTCCAATCAAGTACCTCACAGTCAGAAAGCTTTACTACCGTTGCAGCACTACCAAAAGCTTCAAAATACTCTTCAGGTTGAATTATGCTGGTTTTCTTACGAACAGTCTTCTCAATTTGACCAAAAACCCGGTCCGGAGGCAAATAACTATGACCAGTTACTGGAAAAATAAGTTCAAGCGTATTGATATTAGTAGGAGCATCAATTGCTAACCATTTTTGAGCCATCAACAACAACATGGAGTTCTTATTTTGGCCGCCACACCCGTCTGCAACAAGTCTTACTGTATTATTTTCAGGATTGAAATTTGTGTTTCTTAGTCTGTGGTAGACTGCAGAAGCTATTTCGCAAGACCCTTTTGGACGCTCCAGTTCTGACCATGTGTATGAAAAAACGTTGTCATGTGTAAGTCTACTTTTGGAAGTCCCTTCAACAATGGTGAAATTAAAAATGTAAAGTTGTCTGGAATAGTAAGTTGCTTGATCCGGGATCCTAGGTAGGGGCATGTTTTTTTGGCAGTCAAAGCTAAAAGTCTTAACATTAACACTGTCATCTCTTAATATATCAAAAAAAGCTTTTAGCTCGTAATTTGTGTACTCGGAGCTCAGTCATTATTTTGTTCTTATCTGCCTTATGAAGTGCTCGTTTTAATTCCCTCGCGCAAACGGAGGCAAGTGGAACAAAAATCCACAGCTGGCGTCCCAAAACCAATGTTGTATTTCGTATTGAACAAACTACCTAAGAAGCATTCTCGTACTTTAAATTCAGGTAAAGCAGTGGAGTTGTACAAACTCCAAAGTTTTCTGATGTTCATTTCAGGGGGTAGGTACGCTCTTACAGAAGAAGATGATCGGCAGTAGTGAGATTCATTACATTTCAGGGACTCAACAAATTGTTTAATCTTTGCTCTATGACCAGATTTTAAGTGGGATATTCTATCACCTCCTCTTTTTTCCTTAGGAGACTGACCTGTATTTTTTATACCTTTTTGCAATACTCAGAACTCTATGCTTACTAATACCAAGTATTTCAATAAACGCTTTTCTGCAAACAGGTACTCTTCTGTTTGTAGATGTACTGTAGACATAATACTTCATACTTACAGATCTAGCCTTCTTTAGAGGTTCATACTTATGGCGCTTAGGTACAAGTGCTTCAGAATGCTTCAAAATAAACGAATCTTGAATATCCTTCCTCTCGATTTCATAAAAGTTTTTATGAAATGTTTTAAATGTCAAACATGGTAAGGCATGAACACTGGTAGGACTGGTAAGGTTTCCCTTTGTGGTTACACCTCGGATGTTGTGGTAATCCTTTAGCAGAATACCTGGAACAAAACAAAAGTAATTAGGTTTTATTCAGTTAGATAAAAAATAATTAGGTTAGACTAATGCACTTAGGTTAAGTTAAGGTTAAGTTGTTATGCGTACAACAGGTGTTTAAGCTTAGTTAGGTTAAGTTTTGTAAAAAGAGTTTACAATGCAAAGGCTTATAAGACTTTCAAGTTAATAGACACTGTGCTAGATGATAATTTAAAATATTTGAACTAATCAGCAAAGACCATAATGCCATTATACTTAAAACACTTTTCATGGCCTAGGTCTAACTAGTGTTGAATCTTACCTTGCAACTTTTTCCCTCTCTCTCTTCCATGCTGTGGGATTTCTCTGCATTTTCCTTGATTCCCTAGCATTTGTAGGCACTGGATTGCATTCCGCTTCATTCATATTATTAAATTATTTAATAATATTAAAAGCTTGGGAAAGCTACTGTTCTCAGTTTAACACAAAATAGCAGACAGCAACAAACCAAACAAAACAGCTGATTTCATTGGCTGAATACTCTCATCTCATTGGTCGGGGGGAAATGTCCAGTTTCTGCTTCTCAATGGAAGTACAAATGTCCAAGTTTGCACCTCAACTGGATTTTAAACATTAAAAATATAATAGAAATGTCCATTTCTGCTTCTCAACTACTGCACCATTCCGTGTGTCTTTACACAAAGTATAATAATTGAATTCTAACTCAATTTGACCCAAAAGTAGAAATGTCCTGTTTTGCTTCTAGACCCCTCAAATATAAGAGATATACAACTTATGCTAGCAAAGTTTATCTATATAACCCTAAATATTCTGTGATGAAAAATTAAAGAACACAATCTTTTTGTGAAAACAAAAATTTGATAGCATAATAATGAGGGGAAATTAAGAAAAAAATATTAATTTGGCACAGTTTATAATATTTACAAATTGAAAAAGTATTGTTTGAGTAAAATCCTGTTAAAATTCAAATATTGAACTTAAATTTGGAAATAATATAGCTAAATAGTGGTAGAAAAGATATAAAAACCACAAATGATGTTCACTATGAATTAAAAAAAAAATACTTTCATATTTGTTTAGAAATACTTTTTTATACATTTTTATTTTATTTTCTACAACAACATGAAACTTTCAAAATTTTATAAATATTTTGTAATTATATGTCATGAAAGAGGACGTCATAAGAAATAAACTAACAAGAAAATTATCATTCTAGCTATAAGCATTACAAAGTTACAATCATATTATCAAAATGCCTTTAATAAGCCCAGTCTATTTGGCTAGTAAGTCTAATTTCTGGACGGTCTCGAAAGAGTTGAACTCCATCCTACCAAACAATGAAATGTACCTGTGCCAGGCCCACCAGAGCGAGCACCAAGTACAACTCCGACTGAGTGAGAGCCCCTGGTACGGTACGGTTGGCTAGCGACCAGATATAGCCCAACGTGTCCGTTGACAAACCACTCGACATGAGAAGAGTTGAGAGCAGAGGAGTATCTGCGAGACCTCCAGACGCCTGAACTCCCACCCATACTCTCTCGTAGAGTGGTGGAACGGATCCTGTCAGCCAGCTGGGGACGTCCTATAACACAACATTAAGGCCAGACGTGAATACAATGTTAAGTTCAAACCTTTTTTAAATTTTTTGACTGTATCATTTTATTCCCTCTATATAAAAAGGTGGTTACTCCTCAAACTAGTCAAGTCAGGGTCTGAAAAGGATCAACTGGGAACATCTTGGAGTTAACATTTTGTTTTTTATTTCCTATAACAGTTTATCTACCTTATTTAAAATGTATTGTTTTTTTAATACAAGGATATATAATACTCCTGAGTACCAACAAATAATGTACTTTAAATAGTTTTAAAATGTATTGCTTTGTTTTCGTTTTTTGTTTAATACAAAAAAGGATTTACTTTATCCATTACATTGTTCTATGGTGAGCCCACACATTTGTAACAATAAATTTAAACTTTAATATTGAAACAATTTACCTGTTTTTGTTGAGCTTCAGGAATGCGTTTCTGGAATGTCTCCTTCTTTGAGAGCAAATCTTCAATCATACTCTCAGCACTTAAGGTCTAGAAAAGACAGAGTTATAAAATGTACAATAAAATATATAGTATTTTATCAGTATTTTCCATTTTAAGAGTATTGGGCCAGGCCTACAGCAGGTGGTATAGTACTATCAAACAGCTAATTTAGAGGGGAAATATTATTCAGACTTCAAATTAGGTATAGACAACTTTGTGGCGGTTAAGAACAATCCCAACCTGTCAATCAGGATATTTTTGGAGAATTATAGAATGAATGAAAAATAATGTAAGAATTTGTTTTATTTATAGTTTTTTTTCAGAAGGTACAGTCAAAAAGTGAGGAAGATAAACATTTCAGTTAGCTGACCCAGATTAATTTTTTCAATAAAATAAAATATTCTAGGAAATCTAGCAATCAGTGTTAGAAAATACTCATTAAATGTAGTATATTCTTGTAAATTAGCTAACATAATAAGGGTTACCAATCATTCTTTGAACGTTTCTGAATCTGGAAATACTCAACTCATATTATTAAAAATATTTATAAAAAGATGTACTGCGACTCAGTGCACACTGGGTGCATTAATGCGTTGTTGGTCAGCATTTTTTAATAAAAAAATCGAATGCTTAGTAGTTCCATTACACTTTACAAAGTTGGCTATTCTGTCAATTTACTCAGATTCCAGGCTTTTACAGATCCAGAATTGCTGGAAAAATGCTTGAACGGCAAATCCCAAAACCCCAACGAATACTTAAATAATGTAATATAGAATCACATACCTATATGAACATTTGTAACGCTTTTAACACATTAAGACTAAGAGTATATAGGGCTGTGCTACCATTTAATGATGGTTAATACTTATAAGTTAAAATGAGCAACATTAAGATCTGCTGAGATAAATCTAGAAAAGCCATGGAACGGCTCCAAAAAGAGTGTATCTGCAATACTACAAAATCTGCATTAAAACTAGAAAAGGCAAACCAGAAAATTTACCAAAAGGAAGATAGAAAAACCGTTTTTAAGAACAGGAAAACATAAAATACCCGTCCTATAGTGCAGGGTTCTGTTGAAATAAAAGTTTGGCTGTTTTATATTACTCTTTCGCATTAATTTTTACCTACTTTAACACTTTTCATGCTTCAAAAGAAACATATGTTAATATTAAACTTTTAACCTGTTTACGACGACGTGTACCCCATCGGATACACACGATCTTTCACAGCTGCTATTGTTTACCCAATCGGGTAGACACCGGACTTTCATGAGGGCCATACCCCCGAGGAAGTAGCGAGTCACTGGATGTGTGTTAAATTAGTTTTTTGATGTCCAGTAATTCTGTACATATATATTTAACCGTTCTGGGACGTGTTGGAGACCTTATATAGGCACAGAAGAGGCCATTAAATCATTAAAAGTCTATGTGTTGTTAACATCCAAACACCATGGCCCCATTTTTAAGAGATACCACGACCCCATTTTTCAGTTTTTGGATTTTCACAAATATGTAAGCATGGGCAGATTCAAACTACTTGTTACTTAACTTCATAATAATTAATTAAAATATATTTCTCTTTTCTTTGACTAAACTTGTTGTAAAGAGTTTAAGATCAATTTTAGACTGGTAACCTATAAAACATTCAGAAATCTTACTTATGAACTGTATATTCAGACATTTTCATTTCAATTAATAATGAATACTTTATTGTTATCAACACATTACAGGTTATCAACAATTACATATAAATTATAATTTAATCATACACTTTATAAGTTTATTGTACAAAACTAGATTAAGTGTATATTGTAAAAGAAAAGTAATTTTGTTGAATAATACAGAAACTCATCAATAGAATAAAATGGATTAGAGGCAAGCCTTTATGAGATGTTTAAAAATATATCAGGGTCACTTATTGAGACAGCTTATTGTAACTCACAGGTGGTTGATCGGTGAGTGCAGACGACGTGTTGTGACCTGAATTCTGTAGTTCAGTTTTAATAATTAGTGTTGTGTTTTGTTTTTATTAAGTTTGTGTTTTAGTGTTAGTGTGCATGGTTGACACACAGCACGATTGTTGTGAATCCTGACAAACGTGTCACAACTCTTATATGATTTGTTTATTTTAACCAAGATTGTAGTTGTGTCAGGTTAGTTAGAGGTTAGAGGAAGAGATCAGATCGCTGAGCTTGAAACATATTGTTACTGTTGTTTGTATAATTGAGCAATGGCAAATGTCCATAAAAATCCTGTTTCCTTCACAATCCTTTTATCATCAAAGACAAACTTCAAACATAGGTAAGATAATTTGAAAACCATTAAAATGTTTCCACCATAAACATACACTGATCCAAGGTATCAGTGAAACAGTCAGAGTTTCCAATCATAATTTCAAAGTATTCTACTCATGCTCCTGTATAAAATTATATATGGTTTTAGAGGGTAGAATTCACAAATAGTGGTGTTTTCTAGCTATTAAAATGGCCAGAGGCATTTGTGATCATTCCCTCTAGAATGTGATCTTGTAGCCCGCACTGATAGCCGGAGGCACTTGTGTCAGAGGCATATGAACTTTTATTCTTAACCCTTTGAATGCCGCTGACATTTTCCCAAGTCATATCTATAAAATGTCAGGCTTTTTGCCAGCTTTTGGAAAAGAAGTTGTTGTAAAATAACTATCCTATAGATTTTGACAATTTTGTTGTTATTTTAGTCTAATTAAATGCACAATATTAAACATATCATTACAAACAAAATTTGCTTTATGAAAATATAAAAACTTTAGCTTTTACAAAAAATGTATTTACTAATTTGAATGTATAAAATATTTTTTAAGATTTTTTCTATACACCATGTGAAAGGCCATGAAAATCTGAACAAATTTCATATATTATAGCATTTTTTTACTGAAAAATAACATTTAGGGTGACTGACTCAAGATCAAATTACAAGCATTTAAGAAAAAACACGATTGCAAAAAAGCTAGTCATTTGATTTACAAGATTTTAAAAATAAATTGTAAGAAATAAAATTGAGAATTGCGTACAATTACTTTCATGGAATTTTAGAATACAAAATTACAACATTTGTTTATAAAAAAATCCCCTACTTTTTATAAAACAAATTGTCTGAAGTAGGCCTAAATTTTTTTGTATGCTTTTGTTATTTTGTACAGTTATAGCATGAGAATGGCCATGAAATTCTAAATACAGTTAATGCTAAATATATTATCCTACAATAAAAACTAGCATAGCTTTATATTTATAAACCTAATGCTGCTTTATTGTCATTTTATTAATTGTTCTTCATTTGTCAAGAGTTTAGAAATTACATAGTAATCACAATACATCAAATAAAGCATCAAGTAACACAAAAAAATATGATTAGAGACAAATAACTTAATTACATTTTCTTTTGTATAGTGTCAGCAACTTTGTAAAAACCAAAATAACCCTATAATATTTACACTGAAAACTCACGTTTTTCACTTAGACACAACTCAAATCACTATATTACTTTTATAACACCAAATCGGTAAAACACTATATAAGTAACTATTTTAGTTGTTTTACTTAATTGCTTGGTTACTAGGGGTAGACTTTAATCAGCGGCAGTGGTGTAGTGGGGCCGGAGCGGCGCTCTGGCACAGCTTAAGAAGCGGAGCGTCGCTCCAGCATAGCATCTAGAGCCGGAGCTGGGAACTGGAGCGCCACCCGCCTGTAAAAAGTGGTAGGCGGGTGACGAGTCGCTGGATAATAAAAATGCCAGAACAAACCCGCATCACTTGTATGTCCGTTGAGTGGTATCAAGGTAATTGTAGGCGCTGTGCAATAGACAACTCTAATGTTGTTGTGAGTGCTTGTACTCAGGGCCTAGTATCATTGTATTAAGCTGTTATCGTCGAAAGTCTTAGTCGTAGTGGTTGAATTCAAACAGCGTACCGTATATACTGTTAGTTTTGTTTGAGTTGAGTCCTCTATAATACATTTGTGAAAGCCTATTACTAATTTTTTAATTATTAGTTTGTGAATTTTGTGAAGTGATGAAACCAAAACCTAAACAAAAGTATATAACGTCATTTTATAGTGCCCCTAATATGACTGACTCAAATCCAGTTTCTGGAACATCAAATCCAAAAGCTAAAATTAAAATAAGTAACCTCGCTGAGCCTGAGCCTAATGAAAAGAAAGTTCGAGCAGATGACCCCCCCCAACAGAACACAGTGGCCTGAAATTTGGACAGAAGATATGTGGGAGAGAAAGAAGGCGGCTTTTCCTTGGATAAACTCAAAGGAAGGTAAATTAGGCTGTAAAATTTGTTTTGAAGTCGGTAATTTGGGAGCCTACAAAAAAGAAAATGTTTCGCTTTCTTATGAGTGGTGTTCTTACAAAGTTTGTTTTTATGGCTCAAACAGAACAAATCAACTCAAATCTTTGAGGAAAAAGATTATTGACATAAACAGTCGAAAGCTCACAAAATCGCTCAAACAATTATTGACAAATCAAATAAACTTTCGATGCCACAAGTAATTGATCACATGAATCAAGCTCAGCTCGATTCAACTAAGGCTGTGTTTAGATCGGCATATTTTATTGCTCAAAACGACCGTCTGTACAGCGACCATTTCGGATTGCTTAAACTACAAAAACAAAATGGGTTAGATGTTGGCGTAGGCCTTCATTCAAGGTATAGCGCAGTCTAAATAATAGATCATATTTCAAAGGAAATGAAAATACGCATTTTGAAACAAGTAAAGGAAATTTCTGGAAAACTGTCAATAATCATTGATGAATCCACAAGCATTAGTTCTAAATCCGTCCTCATTGTATATTTAAAATGTGAATTTAGCAAGGATAAACCACCAAGTACTTTATTTTTGGACTTATAGTCGAGCTTTCTGATCAAAAAGCTGAGACAGTTTTTAACAATGTTCACTAGTGCCTTGAAGGATATGGTTTTAATGGAGAGTACTAAAAACAAAACTTGGTTTCCTTTACAAGCGACGGGGCGAACGCCATGTTGGGAAAGCACTCAGGTGTAACAAGGAGATTTTTATCTGTTTACTCTAATATTATCGTATGGCACTGTATGAATCACAGACTGGAACTGTCTATTGGGGATGCCATAAGTGAAGTAGCCGGGGTTAACCATTTGCAGTCATTTATGGATAAACTTTATTCATTATACAGCACATCTCCAAAGAATAAGCGAGAGTTAAAAGAATGTGCACAGTAGCTCGATATTTAAATGAATAAAATCGGCAGAATTTTAAGCACGAGGTGGGTAGCAAGCAGTTTTCGTACTGTTTCAGCCGTGTGGTTTGTTTATCAAGCCTTAGCCAGCCACTTCTCTTAAGCAATGGATGATCCTGAGAGAACATCCACTGATACATGCAAATATAATGGTTTATTGAAGAAGCTTCCCATAAGTTATTGTTAAATTTAGCATTTATGTATGACATTCTTGCTGAATTGGCTTTGTTGTCTGAAAGTCTGGAAAACAGAAGCACGTCCCTTGTATTTGCAGACAAACTGATTCATAGATCAATCAGATATCTGGAATCTTTGAAAGAAAAAACCTGGGACAAGACAAGAGTTCTGGAGGCACAAGTCGCCATAAGGGAAGGCTGTTTTGCTTCTGTAAAGTTAAATGAAAACCCTAAAATCGTATCATTTAATGGTGAGCAGTTGATTTCTAGTGTAATCAGCAACTTAAAGAAGAGAATGTTTACCGCTAGCTTAGGCGAAGAAATTGTCAAGAACGAGGAGTTTGTAGAGCAACTAAAAGTTTTGGAACCCGAATACTGGCCTACTGATATTCAACCTGGGTTTGGCCAAACTCAAGTGGAGCAGCTATGCAAACGCTTCAAGTTGAACATCAACAGAGCTGTGACTGCTTACAGGGATTACTTGGACAACAGCAGGCGGGTACCTGATGGACTGCAAGAGCTTATAAACTGCACTAAAATAATAACCTGTAGTTCCGCTGACTGTGAAAGAGGGTTCAGCAATATGAATAATATACTCACACCATTAAGGAACTCATTGACAGTAAGTCATGTCTGAGCCCTACTGTTTTTAAAACTCAAAGGTCCCCCGCTCCGCAGATGGAAGCCTGACCCCTATGTCATGACATGGCTAAGAAGACATCGTTCAGCAGCCGACACCCAAACAAAAATAGCAGAACCTCCAAAGAAAGGAAATGGGAATGGAAAAGAAGAGGAATTTTGAGACATAATTTAGAGGTTATCACACAATATTCATATTCGTGTTACCATTGAAAATATGTAAAAATATTACTTTTACAATATTATGTAATAGTTTTTACAATGCATTTTTACGGTACCATATTCTTTTTCAGGTTACAATAATGTATTAGCACGACAGCACAATAATTTTTCAAAGTAGGCCTATGTCTAAAATCAAAGCTTATCTGTTTGTCATTACAAATTGTGTTAGCCTAGTTTACGAAATAAAATGTCCTTTGTTAATAATCAAAAAGATTTTTATTGCTATATACCCAGCAACTCACCGCTCCCATGGTGTAAGTATAATATATTTATATTACAGTTTTCACCATGAAATAACTACTGTTATAAAGTATATTTAATAATGAACCAGAACATATTTAACATGTATTACAATCACTCTAGTTTAAGTGGGTAAAACGACAGTTTTAAGTGGAAGTCTGTAAATGTAACGCCGCCGTCGGAACGCCAAGCTGACGACACATGCCCGATATGGTCGAGGGGGACGGGGGGAATCTGCGCGGTAGCACACCTAGTATACTTACACCATGGTCGCTCCGGCACAGCTAAATTCGGCACTACACCACTGATCAGCGGTCTACGCTCGTTATTCGGTTGTTTTCATGGATTGGTTCAGTGGTTTTTATCCGAAGGAATAATTCAATATTACAATGTATTTATCTTGGCATATGGTTTCAAATTATTAGTTATAGTAATTTTATTCTAAACAATAAACAGCAAGAAGTAAGTAATATTTTGAGACTTTGAAAATGGTGATGAATATGAGGAAAATATGTGAGATATTTCTCACAAGCGACTGTTTAAGTGGCTTCAACATGTGGATTTGGCTCTTGGTAGCCCATGGGGAGAATTCTTTCCTCCATTTCACAAAAGCAGTTACTCATTGATATCAAGCTGGGCAAGTTATAAATATTGTAAGGTTTCTTTGATATCTAATTATACGCCATACTTGGTTTTGTTGTTTTGTAATGTTATTGTTAAATGTATGTTTTTAAAATTGTAATATACAAGATTCTTCTTGTTACGGTAATTTATTATAACTCTTATTGTGCATGATTTTTATATATCAAAGTTGGATAATATATCAAATTGTTTGATAACTGCAATCGAATAACGAGTGTAGGCCTGTTATTAAAGTATCCCTGTTACTAGCACAAAAACAACAAGAATGGTCGTTGCGCAACACAATACTCGTCCGCTATGACTGGAAGAAATAAATCATAGTAAACAACATATGTTTCACAGATCAAAGAATAAGGAAAGCAACTTAAAATTGGTATTTATCGATAGTTTGGAACCTATCGAGTACAGTTATCTGGTTATTTAGCAAAAATAACCTTGTACTATATAAAATATTATCAAAATAAGAAACGTCAAAATTAGAGATGACGACACTGTACGCACTTGTTGTAGTATTAAAATTTGCAATGCTGCTGCTCTCAAAGGGTTAAATAGTCTAAATTAAGATGTCTTTTATTTGGGTCAAATTTCCCTGATTTCAGCATTATTGTTATTTTACATATTCAGATGTACATATCAGCAGCAACCAATACAAGATTGACTCACGATCATAACAAGACTACATAACACTTGTAGAACAATGAAATATCACTCCACATGAGAAAAGTAGTTTCACTTATTGGAAATTATTAGATTAAAGGTCGAGGTGGCAAATCACGAATTTGACGTTATTAACGTATTCTGCTCATCCTCCTGAACAAAAAATATATATTGTTTTAGGGGGTGCAAATGACAAATAACATGATTTTAGAGGGTATATACATAAATAGTTAAGTTCTTAATGTTTTAATGTTCTGTTTGTGTGCTGTGTCTGGATATCTGTAAATATTATCTGCGGGTGGGACTGACAGCGTATCTGTTATCTGAGCGCTCTGGGGCAGAAGTCAGAGATAACGTGTACTGTAGGCTGGATCGAGTGAGTGCGTGACAACCATGGATCAACCATCCACTAGTTCCACCAATCGTAGTAAACTGGTGTGTCGGAGTGTTTTGTCGGGCATGTTAAGAGTTTATGTTTCGACCAAAACGAGATTATTTAGTTTCTGTACATTCTGTGGAACACACTAATGGTAAGTGTTCTCTATTAATGTCCATTTATATACATATCCATATTAGGAGTATTCATGATTTATTAAGTTTTTAACACACGGTACATAATTGCTTTCCCATTACAATTCAATTTATATTTCTGATCAGCCCTTTTAGAATTTTAGCTATAAGATAAAAAGCTGGAGCGGCAAATCACGAATTTGACGTTATCAACGTATTCTGTTCACCCTCCTGAACAAAAAATATATATAGTACTAGGGGGTGCAAATGACAAATAACATGATTTTAGGGGGTATATTCATAAGTGGTTAAGTTTCTAATGTTTTTAATGTTCAGTTTGTGTGCTGTGTCTGGATAATCTGTTTACTTGAATATTATCTGCGGCCGGGACTGATAGCAGCCTGACAACGTATCTGTTATCTGAGTTCTCCGGGGCAGAGTCAGTGCTTCACAAGATATCTTGTTCAGTAGATTGGATTGAGTGAGTGCGTTACAATCATGAATCAACCATCCACTAGTTCGACCAACCCTAGTGAATTGTGTGTGTCGGAGTGTTTAGTAGGGCACGTAAAGAGTTTACGTTGTAAACCGAAACAAAATTATTTCCCTTTTAATTGAACATGGAATTTTTAATAATGAGTTTATTTGTTCGTCGTGCGGTCGCGTGTTGTTTTTAAACCGGGAGACTTTGTTTTTTTTTCGTTGCGATAGGAAAATTAGAAAAATTAGTAAGAAAAGAAGTTTTAAATGTTGCAATTTTTTAAAATCCACTTTTTTGTTGCTGCTGCTCAGCTATATCCGCCAACACACTAATGGTAAGTGTTCTCTGTTAATATCCATCTACATATTTATATTTGAGTTTTTCATGATTTATTAAGTTTTTTAACTTTGCATAATAGCCTTTGCATTACATTTCAATTTATATTTCTGATCAGCCCCTCTAGAATTTGATATTTTACTGATAGGTACTATCTCGAGGGATGTTTTTCTTTAATTGACATCAGCGCGCGGGGCAGCTGCCGAAGCCCGTGCTGATGGCCGGAGGCACTCGTCTCATTTTGATAACAAGTAATTAATTTGTTGCTCGAAATTAAGAAAAACATTGTTCATTTTGATCAAAATTCTGCTCATTTCAGTATTATTTTTCATTTAGGTTTGCAAAGATGGCGACCCATCCGATGACGTCATCACGAGGTTGAATCATGGTCACAAAAGGTCACGTGACGCTCAACGTCGATGTACAACATAGAATTATTACTCTGCGCGTGAACAGTTTGTTCCATTTTTTATGTTCTAGAACTTCGTTATTTCTCATTTCCACCCCATGAAACCTTATATTTTTTTTATTCTATAGGACGATTCCAATAAGTTAATAACGCAAAACTCGTATTTTGCCGCTCCAGCCGTTTATATGATAATTACCATATTTTTTTGTTCTGTAGGACGATTCCAATAAGTTAACCCTCTCCCGCTCCCATTGTTTCCAGGCGCTCACGGTGCTTCTAACCTCAATTAATTCGCTCTGCCGGTCGGGCTCGGTCAAAATACGCGGCGTCTCAACTTACATACGTTCTGTCATTGTAATTAACTATAATTATATATATATATTAATTATTTTACTATATATTGGTTCAATGAAGTTGATTGTACGAGACCAGGGAGGGGGCACACGGACAGCTGGGCGCCGGGTTGTTTGTTGCGCAGTTACTTGGTGAAGGTCATTGTCTGACTCGCCATCACTGCCCCTGCCACTGTGATCACTCCGAACTACATCCTCAATGCCACCAACCACTTCACAAAGCTCTGGTACATCACTACACTCACTTGAATCGTCACAATCACTACTAATAACGAGATCGATTTCACTGTCACGAAGTGTACGACTACAACCTGCCATTGTTTCCGCACAACTAATATAAATAGCAAAATAATGGAATAAATCTACTGTAAAAGTAAAGTAAATGGTCTCCTGATAGCAAACAACCCGTAGTAGTACAAACTATTGCTACTCGAGAGCAGCACTTATCGGCTCTAGTAGATAAAGCAGTGCGTGCCGATCTGTGCCGTTTAGGCTGCAGTGGCTATGTTGTGGCCGTGCCGATTCATGCCTTGCGAGCGGGAGAGGGTTAATAACGTGAAACTCGTATTTTGCTGCTCCGGCCGTTAATGTGACAATTACCCACTTATTTTCTATAACTTCGTTATTTGTGATTTGCATCCCTTGAAATCTTATATTGTTTTGTTCAGAAGGACAGTAGCAATAGGTCAATAATGCGAAACTCGTCTTTTGCCACTAAGGCCGTTAAGTTTACAATTATCTAATTAATTTGGAACAATACTGTTACTCAATGCAATAACACGATCTGACAACAATTAATCGTAAATAATTGGAAGTTTTGGTACTGAATAGTTTAAGTATTTCTAATCAATACTTTGGTACACTGCTTCGGTTGTGGTGTTGTCCTATACTGCAGCCGCTATCATAATGCCCACAAACCCATATATGTTGAAAGAAAGTAAAATAAGACTCTCACCTTGAAACTTGAACCATTTCTAACATTGCCAAACTCTCGAAGTTGCTGTTGTTGTTTTACAAATTCTAGTTGCTTGGACACGTCTTTACTAGTATTCTGGGTGTTCATTTTAATTCAAGATAAATTCTTCACCACAAATGATTTATTTGAGTATAAGTAGGCTAGCTTTGTAACAAAGCAGTCAGATAATCCAAGGCAAATATCTACACAGATAGGCTAAATGTTTTACGAAGTTTTTATAGGACAATTTCAGAAATGTTAACCAACAAACTTCATTCTTACAATACTTTAGTCATAATGATCAATTATTACTGAGTAATTATTTATATAAATTGAAAGACAATCTGTTTACACTCATCGAACTCGTTAGTAACCACAAATCCTAAATAATACTAATACACGGAATAGGAATTGGAATCTGTCACTCGTCTTCAGTTTGTCGTCTGTCAAGTCGTCATACTAATACAGTAATGCACAGCTGACCAGCATCTGCCATCTAAATGTACAATTCACTCTTCAAAAAGTTTGACTGGAATACTTTGGTTCAAGAGTACTATGTCTTGTATATAACAATTGGGCTGAATTCGCACAAATTACAAACATAATGATATAATTAACAGTTATGTTATAGTGTTATCACATATATCTATATTCAATCATGAAAAAGGTAAAAATCCAAGTAAGTCGGCAGCGCAAGTTTCTAGTTGTTTGTTGATTAAAATATTAATTGTTTGTTATTTACCAACCCAAAAATGTCAACTCAACATGTATGAATTCTGTGTTTAGGGTATCATGCGGCAAGATACTATAATCTGAACTGTATACGGTAAAATATTGTATAAAGGCTCTTTTTTGTAGGCATATTGATACAATAAAATTAAAGTTTGAATAAAATATGTGCGATTTATTATATAGATATAGACCAATTGTATAATAAAAATCAATTTATTATTATTAAGTTATAATATAAAAAACATATTACATAAAGCAACATAACTGTATTTCAATTAACTGCAAAAAAATTATAACGTCACGATCTATGTTAGTTTTTGAGTATCCAGATAAGTAGAAGTAATTCTGGCTGCTGATTGATCGTAAACATATTGAAAACAAATACTGGTCCACAGCAAATGCACACCCGCAAATTACAATCACATTTTTGCACCTCTAATAATGTTATACTCTGTGCTGCTTAGTAATGAAAGACATAATATTACCTACTGTAATTTTTAAATCACTGGGATGAGTACAAATGGTAACCAGAGCCAGGGCCGGACTTAGGCGTGAGCCACATGGACCCGGGCCCAGGATGGCAATTTTTTAGAACGACTACATTTTAGAGAACATAGATTTAATCTGAACAAAAAAATCAACTTTATTATTGTTTTCAGAGTTATTGTAATACCAATACAAAATATGTGTAGGAGTATTCCGAGAAACAACCAATAAATAATAATTATTAACTGTAACATATGTTACATAACGGGCAGCAGTTGGTGGTGCCGTCCTGACTGCTGCGTTACAGCTTTGTGATTCATGTGGGCTTTAGCCTGGAAGTGACACCCAGCGTCAAGCAGAAGCACACGGACATGACCAATAAGACATCAGTTTATACTGTTTACCTCTATCTCACTGCAATTTACATCCAATCTATAGTCAGTTATCTGTAGTGTTGTTTCGCTACTACTATTATTCTATTTATAGAAATTGTTTGATCGCGTTTCGTGAACATTTTTTGAACTGTAACATTTATATAGAAAGTGATTTCGTGTATAATTTTATTATTGTATAAAAATCTTATTATGTATCACAGCTCTTTCGAGTTGAGCCAAAAATATGACGGACGGTCTTAAGAGCCTACACAGTGCAGAGAACGGAAAAAGCGGAAGAAAATAGTTTATGTAATAGGTAAAACTGCAAAACTTTATACGTTTTTTTAAAATCAGTCCACCTTCAGGAGAAACTTCTATCCATTCAAATACTAACTCTGTGATAGAGGGAGAAATTTCAGATGTTGGTGAAGAAATAGTTAATAGAGTGGTGCGGGTAGTAAGCAAGGAAAATGAAGTGCCTTCATACGAAATAGAAATAAATGAACAAGTATCTCAAAATGTCACTCAAACCTACTACATCTATCTCCAACGAAACAGACAATGTAAAGCCAAGTAATAATCCAGTATTTTGGATAGTAGACAGTCCTACCACACTATTTTGTTAAAAATAGGTTCAGTCGTTGTACGGGGCAGAAGTTAAAAATTAATAATCGGAGGACCAATTATGAGAATAAAAATAAAACAATGTGCAGAATGGCGGGAAAGTGGGCAGGTAACAAGAGGTGAGAGGAGAATACAACACAAGTGATGGAGTTTTAACAGTACCTTGGAAAACTCGCTGTGTGTAGAGATCCACAGGGGGAAGCAGCAACGACAGGAGTGCTTAGGCGCGACGTAATTGGCGCGTAGCGAACGGGCGTCACCGCTGGCGGCCGCGGTAGAACGACGAATAATCCGCACTGGACACTGTCTTCTCCACTAATACCCTGAAATTACCTCCAAAGGAGTGTGGGAGGAGGATGGTAATGCACATTAAAGAAAAACACTTGAAAACAAAGTCAATACGAAAGGGTCGAGCACAAAGAGTGACCCACGAACTGTAGAGCTACATGGTCTCCGGCCGATGATTCCACTCAGAATGCCGGGAAGCGGCTCGCTCCAGGGGACGCTATCGCCCTGGTTGGTTAGAGGGGTATCTGCTATTCGCCGAACGGGCAGCAGTCGCAAAGCGGAAGAGCGCCCAGAATACTTCAAGGACAGGACCCTTTAAGATATCAGGGGGTGTGGCGCTGATTGGAACAGCGGACGACTGATTTGGGACCACGCTCCCTCTCTCTCTTATACCTAAATGCGTCTGGGCTAGATTATGCTTATCTATATTAAATTAAATATTGAACATACCGGCGGCTTTGAATCATCAGGATTCAACAAATCAAAGTGGCATGATCGAGAAAGAACATGAGAAATAAAGCTAAAGACTAACATCTTAAACTAGGTCTTAACTATCTATCCTAAAGTGTTGAGATAGACTTAAGCTATTGGTGACAAGAACGGCAGCAGGAACACTTTGACTGCCGGGCGTGTGAAGGTACCTTGGGGGGTCTTGAGTTCTACCACACGCACTACACTGTCACGTCCAGGGAAAAGCTTAGTTATTCTAGCGAGGGGCCAACACAGCGAGGGAGAGTCTTGTTGGACCAATACTAGATCGCCAACTTGTAAATTTCGGGAGGGCCGCTCCCACTTAAGTCTTTGCTGGAGGGAATGGAGGTACTCCCTGCTCCAGCGTTTCCACACTCGCTGGGAGAAAGCCTGCACTAGCTGCCAATGAGCCAGCCTGTTATCCGGCAAATCTGCAAGGTTGCGTTCGGGCACAGCCACTAGCGGCGCTCCAATCAGGAAGTGCCCCGGAGTGAGAGGTTGTAAATCGTTGGGGTCACTGGAGAGCGCAGTAAGCGGGCGGGAATTCAACATTGCTTCCACCTGGCAAGTGAGGGTGGTAAATTGGGCAAGAGTGGGAACATAGGTGCCCAGAACTCTTTTCAAGTGAAATTTGGCGCCCTTAATGGCGCTTTCCCAGAGGCCGCCATGGTGGGGAGCTGCAGGGGGGTTAAAATGAAAGTTAATTTTCTGGCCGAGGGAAAATTGGTGAATTTGGAGCTTGCCAGAGGAAGTGATTAGTTGCTGTAAAGAGTTTCTCGCACCAACAAAGTTTGTACCACAGTCACTATAGATGTCGGTACATAGGCCTCTACGTGAAACAAAACGTGTGAGTGCGGCTATAAATGCGTCCGTGGACAGATCAGTGGCGACTTCTATATGTACAGACTTAGTCACTAGGCACACAAAGAGACAGATGTAAGCTTTAGTGTGTCGGATAGAGCGGAGGTTGTGAATCTTGACGTTGAAGGGACCACCATAGTCAATGCCTGTCGACAAGAAAGGTCGAGCGGGAATTATGCGGGCTTTGGGTAGATCACCCATGAGAGGGAACAAAGGCTTGGGTCTTTGTTTAAAGCAAGGGAGGCATTGAAAAATGCGCGAGCGCACCACACTACGAGCAGAGAGAATCCAGACATGCTGGGCTAAAAGGGACATGGTTAATTGAACCCCTGAATGTAAGTTTTGTAGGTGAGTGTGGTCTATTAGTAAGTTAACAACATGGTGAGATTTAGGCAAAATACAGGGGTGGCGCACTTCTTCCGTCAAGTCAGCAAGCTTTAGTCGACCACCAACACGGAGGAGTCCTTCAGCATCAATGAAGGGAGCAAGGCGCTGTAGCTTGATGGAGCAGTTCTTGTTGTCTCGAAGGGCTGCCAGGTCATCAGGAAAAGATTCTCGTTGAACTAATTGGAAGAGGCGAAGTTGAGCAGCTCGCACCTCGACGACAGAAAGAGGACCCACATGATGTTCTTGCCGGCGGCTATGAGAGACGAACCGGAGGAGATACGCCAACACATGGAGCAGCTTGGTCCAGGAGGAGAAACGAGTGAGTAGATCCCAAGGAGGCTGGGAGGCTGCAACGAAGACGGACAGCGGAACGGGCTTCAACTCGTCCAAGGAAGAATCATCGAGCGGAGAAAAACTGGAAGTGGGCCAATCTGGAGGAGGTAGTTGCAGCCACAAGGGTCCGTGCCACCAAAGAGTGTGATGAACAAGTTCCGAAGGGAGGATCCCACGAGAAGCACAGTCTGCAGGGTTGTCAGCACTAGACACATGACGCCAAGAAGAGGGAGGAATGAGCTCTTGGATTTGAGCTACACGATTCGCTACATACGTTTTGAGGCGGTAAGGGAGAGTATGTATCCAGGACAGAGTCACAGTCGAATCACACCACAAAGTTGTAGAGTCAATACTTAATACACTGGAATACTGAGACTGTACATAATGAACTAAATTAGCCAGGAGGTGAGCCGCGCACAACTCTAATCGCGGCAAAGTTACTCGTTTTAGCGGGGCAGCACGAGTTTTTGAAATTATTTGGGTCACACTCACTTCACTATCAGTGTTTATGCACCTTATATACACAACAGCGGCGTAACCGGTCTCGGATGCGTCCGAGAAACCATGTAGTTCACATGAGCTAGAGAGGGTGGCCATTATCGGCCGAGGGATCGACACTTCAACAATGTTTTTTAAGTCGATCACAAAGTCTCGCCATTTTAGCGCGAGGTCCGGAGACAAGGGTTCATCCCAAGATACACCGGAAGTCCACAACACTTGCATGAAGCGCTTTGCTATCATTATGCAAGGGGACAAAAAACCGCACGGGTCGTAAATCCGAGCGATCAGACTTAGCACTTTCCGCTTAGTCGGGGCATCACATGTGAAGTTGAGGTTATATTTAAAACAGTCTGTCACAGGTGACCAATGGATATCTAAGATGGAGAACAGAGGGTCCGACGAAGGTTGAAGAAACACAGGGGATTCTTGATGAGAGGCAGGCAATGGTTGAAGTAATTTTGGGCAATTAGAAACCCATTTCCTCAGTTCAAAGCCGCCTAAGCGGAGAAGCTCGATCAGCTGATGTTGAAGTTGGAGAGCTTCGTCTTCAGTGGACGCTCCGGCTATCAAATCGTCCACATAGCTATGGTGTTTCAGAATGTGAGCTGCCTGAGGGAAATTGGAACCTTCATCTTGTGTCAATTGTCGGAGAGTTTTTATGGCGAGGTAGGGTGGTGAACAGTTCATACCATACGTCACCGTGGTCAGCTGGTAAGTAGAGAGCGGAAGGGAGGGGTTTTCACGCCAAAGGATGAGCTGAAACCTTTGGTCGTCTGGATGAATCTTAATTTGGCGGTACATCTGCCGGATGTCGCACGAAAAAACAAAATTTTTCAGCCGGAAGTGGAGAAGGATATCACAAATATTATTTTGTAACTTTGGACCGGTGAGAAGTACGTCGTTGAGGGATAGGCCTGAGCCGGTCTTGGCACTGGCGTCAAAAACAACACGAAGCTTGGTAGTGCTACTATACTTTTTCACTACCCCATGATGTGGGAGAAAATAATGCGGAGCAGATAAATCAGGATGGGGAAGACATTTCATGTGTCCGAGCGCCTCGTACTCGGTCATGAACTCGATATAGAGCGCCTTCAGGGGGGAGTTATTTCTGGCGTGGATCCGCCTCTCCATAGACTCCAGGCGATGAGCGGCGGTTGACCTTGACGTTCCCAATTTAGTGTGGGCGAGGTTGTCAACAAAGGGAAGCTTGACTACATAGCGACCTTCCGAGTCACGTGTATGCGATGTCTCAAACAGTTTATCACACGCGATTTCTTCTTCCGATTTTTTACTACAGATCGGAAGTTCTTCCTGTGTCCAAAATCGTTGAAGGGAGGAGTGGAGGTCAGTATCTGTGGTCGAGAGGAGAGAGATGGCGAGATTAGAGGTTCTTTGCGCGGTAGAGAGACACGGCGCACTTCCAACAATCACATATCCAAAAATAGTGCCAAGAGCAGAAGGCATATTCGCCCCGAGAGAGTGTCGCTCATTGGTAAGCAGTTGAGCGAAGAGAGAGTTGCCGATGAGGACATCGATTGGACCAGGCTTGCCAAAGGTCGGGTCCGCGAGAACAAAAGATTTTGTTCGCATGAGTACTTCCGGGTTAAGTTCTACCCGCGGAAGTTCGAGAGAGATTTTTTCCAGTACATGGAAGGAATGGTTTTGGGCAATTAAGTGTCCCGATAATGTTTCAAGATTGAGATCTAGTGACCCTCTGGTGTTAGTCATGTTTTGGGCTAACCCAATGACAGTGAGGTTAGAAGGCTGGCGACGTGAGCCTAACAGCTGAGCAGCACGCTCAGAAACAAAGTCGGACATACTGCCAGAATCCAATAAGGCGCGGAAAATATATGACTGGCCATTGTGGGCAGTGAGTTTGACCAGTGCTGTACAGAGCAGCACGGTGCTTGTTTCAGTGAGAGAGGTGGAGCGCGCGGCACAAGTCAGTGTTGTGTTGACAGCTAGCGGGGGGGGGGTAGAGGCGCAGTGGCGGAAGAGCTAGGCCTATCGGCACTGTTATTAAAGTGCAGAAGCGAATGGTGTTTCCTGTGGCAAGTCGAACATGTGTTCTTGGATCTGCACTCTTTAATCGGATGATTTCCCAAGCATGAAATGCACCGCTGGTTACCTTTAACGAGGTTGTACCGCTCATTAGGAGACTTGTCCTTAAACAGAGGACATTGGTAAATTTTGTGCCCAGATTTCCGGCAACAAAAAACAAAGAGCTTCGTAGTTTGAATTAATTTTAGCGTCAGTAGCTAACAAATTCATTTGCTTGGGGGAGGCGAACTGAACACGCTTTTCAACCCTCGGTCTGGAAGAGGTAGACAGTATTTTCGTCTCAGAGTGGGTGTGAAGGCTAGCGTCTTCAATCTGGGAGCATTCCAGATTTAAAAATGTTATAATCTCCGTGACCTTGGGGAGGGAATGCGGAGCGGCGCCAGGCTCTCTTTGGGACTCACGATACTGTTCCAATTTCTGGACAGTTTTGCTGTCAAGTTTGCGTAACAAGTGAGCTGACAATAGAGGATTATCAGAGGCGATATCACAGTCCAGGGCTTTCAAGGACTCTGAATGTTCATAAAATGTTGTTATGAACGCTCTAAGTTGTTTAGCATTGTTGCTAGCGACTGCGGGCATGTCAAGTATATAATTTAGATGGAGAGTAGTGAGGCGGCGTATGTTATGATATCTGTCCCGCAACAACTGATAAGCAATGAGGTAATTGGCGGGGGTGAGATTGAGCGACTTCATTAAGTTCAGAGGTTCGCCTTCCAATATGCTCAGTAAATACTGGAACTTAGCGACGTTAGAGAGTGAAAGCACTGCGGTGTACTGTAGTGTCAAACAGGTTGATAAATGAAATCCATTTCATAGGAGAACCATCAAACGTCTGTAAGTTTAATTTAGGCAACTTGACTCCAGTTACCGTCGTGGGGAACAACGCGGGATGATCAGAATGTGATGAGGACGCGGGAGTTGTGGGTTCAGTGACAAGATGAACCTCGATCAAGCTAGAAATAGCGACATATAGGTCGTTAACCTCATCCTGATCTTTGGAAAGAGTATCTTGATCCGCTGCTTCACTGTCACCTTCGATGACACGTTGAAGGTTAAGTTCAAAGTCCGCGCGTTTCTTCTTTAGTTCCGCGAACACTGTGTTTTAATTGTCTGATTTGAACTGGTGTCAAAGGTGGAGCGCTGGTAGTGATTTTCGTGACGGTTTCGTTAAGAGAAGCAAAACGAGATTTGATAAGATCTGTTGATTTACGATAAGTTTCGTATTTGAATTCCTTGGGAGCCATTGTGATATCGAAAGGGGCAAAGCAGTTTTACAAATGAGAATTACCAAAGGTTTCCCGATAGTGCCACAAAACAATAAAATGAGACAATTAACAAAGATAATTTAAAAAACAATGGAGGGATACCGTAATGTAAACAAATCAATGTAAGCGAAAGGGGGGAACAAGTTAAGTTGAGATAAGACAAAATTAGATTACATTAAGTGCCGGTATGTCCACCTAAGCTACCTTAATAGCTAATCTAAGTACCAATGTTATGTAACCCTAAGGCGAGAAAATATTTTAAATGGAGCAATTATTAGTAAAAATAATATAAGAGAGACAGTGAGTAATTGTTATTAAACAATTAAGTAACCCGTGAGAGATATCCTAAGTTAATCAGGTTGATAAAGAGACACAATGTAGAGAACGGTGAATGAACCTTTTAAAATAAAATTGACAAAATACAATGGAGTGTAGAGAAATAAGTAGCTAATATGTAGGTTAGAGATAAGAAATGTTGCTTTCAATAATTTGGCAAGAGTACACCATAGAATTGACCTACAATCACCAATACTATCGATCAGAGAGTTAATCTAACACTTCTTAACATAATTTACGCTAGAACATGAAACAACAATGATATAATTGAAATGAAAAGGAGAGCAAATCAGTTCAAGTTAAATCTTAAATTGACATGAGAACTTAGAATGGCAATTAATTGGTTGCTTATTTAACAAGTAAATTACAATGGAACAAAGCGAAATGTTATTCAATAGCAAATTGAATAGTGAGCAATATATTGCTTTAGAAACAATTACAAGGAACAATTAAATTTCCACTAGCACAAAGTTACATTAATGGAATGGAGAATTATTGTGAGTTAATTAATACTATCAAAGAAAGAGTGGTCAATTAACTAAACCAGATATTGCCCTGTTGTTAACTAAATACATTACTAGTATATTACTAATGTGAGAGAGAGTATGGGTGGACTCGTGTCCGAGTCTCTATTCAGAGATATAAACAGAGTTCCGTTACGGCGAGAGAAATGCAGTATCAAAAAACCGGTACAGCTGACTGCAGCGGAGGCCGTGCATTCAAGTATCGATCGGGCCATCAGCTGTTGAGGGGCGGTCGTAAAATTAGACTGCCTACGGACAATTACGTAATAGTTGTTGACGTCAACGATCCAGTTGCGCGAGAGAAGAAACAATGTTACCAGTACAACACGTTCGCAGCGCCACCATACAAGCCGGTAGCGTCGGTACGGCAGATTCAAAATGGCGTAACGACGCCTGTTACAATTAATTAATTACAACACAAATTACTGTAATCTACAGGACTGATTCACAAACATCCGGCCCGGAGGACCAAAAATGTACGGGGCAGAAGTTAAAAAATTAATAATCGGAGGACCAATTATGAGAATAAAAATAAAACAATGTGCAGAATGGCGGGAAAGTGGGCAGGTAACAAGAGGTGAGAGGAGAATACAACACAAGTGATGGAGTTTTAACAGTACCTTGGAAAACTCGCTGTGTGTAGAGATCCACAGGGGGAAGCAGCAACGACAGGAGTGCTTAGGCGCGACGTAATTGGCGCGTAGCGAACGGGCGTCACCGCTGGCGGCCGCGGTAGAACGACGAATAATCCGCACTGGACACTGTCTTCTCCACTAATACCCTGAAATTACCTCCAAAGGAGTGTGGGAGGAGGATGGTAATGCACATTAAAGAAAAACACTTGAAAACAAAGTCAATACGAAAGGGTCGAGCACAAAGAGTGACCCACGAACTGTAGAGCTACATGGTCTCCGGCCGATGATTCCACTCAGAATGCCGGGAAGCGGCTCGCTCCAGGGGACGCTATCGCCCTGGTTGGTTAGAGGGGTATCTGCTATTCGCCGAACGGGCAGCAGTCGCAAAGCGGAAGAGCGCCCAGAATACTTCAAGGACAGGACCCTTTAAGATATCAGGGGGTGTGGCGCTGATTGGAACAGCGGACGACTGATTTGGGACCACGCTCCCTCTCTCTCTTATACCTAAATGCGTCTGGGCTAGATTATGCTTATCTATATTAAATTAAATATTGAACAGTCGTATTCCGAAAAGTAACAGATTTTTGAACAAATCCTTATTTGATCGGAAACTTGTTCATGAGGACGTGGTGAATAGAGACTATTTCATATATACACCTAACTGTGGATCTTTGCTCTGTGGACCGTGTAAAAGTGTTTTGCAAAACTTAAAGGCAATATATAATATATATATATATATATATATATATATATATATATATATATATATACGGATTTTCTAAAAGGAAACATGGTTCCCAGCGAGTTAGTGAACATGAAAACTCATCTGCACACCTTGACAGTATGATAATGTCCACGCAGAAGACCGCTGAAATGTGCCACTAAAGAAAAAATTTGAAATTCAAGTTGGAGAAGTGGTAAAATATTGGAGGGATGTGCTTCACAAAGTGGCTGTCGATATCAAGAAATTAGAATCGTGGAGCCTTACCTTGAGAGAACATGTTGAAAAGTTTATCTCCATTAGAAATGAAAACTTTGTGACTTGTCTAGACTTATAGATGAGTTTGACCCATTTAAAAAAATCTCATATTGATAAGTACGAAAACCTTGGTTTAGATAAGTCGTCCTTCCTTTAATCCTCCATTTTTGAAGAGTTAGTTGAACTTATGGATCAAATTTTTCTACAAACAATTGTAAAAGAAGCGAAAGAATCCAAATACTTTTAATGAATCCACACCTGATGCGACTCACAGTGACCAATTCTCATTCATTTTAGGATATGTTAATGAAAGTTGATATCCTGTAGAACGGTTTGTTGGTTTAACAAAATCAAGGTCACAAAGAAATAGAACTAGCCAACTTAATTATATAATTTGTAAATGCTTATTGCTTGAATATTCAAATTTGCAGTGGGAAATCATTGGACAATGCATTAAACGGTATATACCGTTTTACAAACTAAGCTTAAAGAAGTCAATCAATTATTATTTTACGTACTTTGCTCTGCCCATTCCATGAATTTGATAGGATATACTGCTGCAGAATGTTGTGCATAATCTAGACACTTTTTTAATTATTAGTCACTCAACAATTTCTTTTCTGACTGTACCCATCGATGGAATATTCTAGAATAGTTTTTCATATCTGATGATAAAAACCTAAATCACTGAGCATTACAAGATGGTCGCCAAGAGCAGAAGCTTGTTGCAGAAGTTTGAAAAAAGATTTTGAACCAATGACGAAGGTCCTTAAGAGTATTATCGAATGTGAAGAGGAAAATAAAATTACAAAAAAAGAAAGCTAAAGGACTGTTGACTCAACTGTTACCTGAAGAAGCGACATTTATGGGAGTTTTGTGGGAAAGGTTCTAAAAAAGTTTAATTATGTAATTGAAAAGGTTCAGCCTGACCAAATGAACCTGTATACAGTTGTAAACCTTTTCAATTCCCTCACTAAAGTTGTACATGAACTAAGAGTTGCCTTAAATTTAATTAAGGTAACTAGATAAAATTACAGATTATCCTAAATACTTAGTGATAGTGAGAATAGCATGATAGTGACACTGTCATTGAATATATTGGAGACAAACAGAACCCTAAACGATCAAGAAAAAGGAAGAAACTCTTTGACGATTCAGACTCATCTAAATTAGAGGAAGATGAAGAAAAAAAAGAAACAATGAAGAAAGTTCAGATCATCGGTTTAAAAGCTATTATGCAGTTTATTGACACACTTCATTCTGAGTCAATTAAGGGGTAAAGACCTATAATGAGTTTCTCAACAGGTTCTCATTCTTATCAAACCTATGCAACTTAAATGCCGATGAAATCACTACAGCAGCGAACTCTTACACGAAATGTATGCAACTGATATGGAATGTCTTCATGTTTTGTTGAGTTGCTTCACTTAAAAGGACTTTAACATAAAGAAAAGTCACAGGGTGCGGAAGAAATATCAACATTACAACTTACGGGGTCCTCTTGTCAATGACCTTCAGGATTGTACCCAATAATCAAAAGTGATAAAAGGTTTTTTATTACTTATTACAGAAGGGTGTTCATGGAAATTAATGTAAGTAACATAAAAACAACCAAATTGATCACTTTAAGATCTGAAGATGACGTCCTTTAAATGATGTTCTTCTTTGGCCATGCACTCTCCCAGTCTTTAACTGAAGCTGTCGAACACCTTCTCTAATATTTCAGGGATGTTGTTGCGAGTTCTTGGCTTATGGACACTTTTAACTCATCCAGAGTGTGGGTTTTGTTTTTAAACCCTTCCTCCAAGGAATCATCAAAAAACAAATCACAAACGCTGAGGTCTGGAGAGCGAGCTGGAGCATTGAAGCTACTCATCCTGAGCACAGTGGTGTTATGAGTAGGGACTCGGCTTCTTAGAACTGCCTCTGAACACCAACGCAGGAATCGCCACTTACAAAACAGCTCAATAACAAACGCGAGATGCTCAGCTGATCACTGTTCGATGGCTACTAAAATTTCCGCGTGTGGGCATTAGAACACGCCTATCCCCCCACCCATCATCGCCTACTCGCCACACATTATACGGTTTCAAGAAACGTCAGATAATTATGCCGCTCTCTGTTTAAGTATTTTGCCTGAAGTTGTTTTTATGTACACCAGCAACCAATTGTGTAGCTAAAAGATAGTTTTCTATACTGTCCAGAATATAATTTACTAAAGATCTATTGATTAGTTTTGACTATTGAAAGATCCTGACTGTTAAACTTAATTTTAATACCGTTGTTGATGACATTATTTAAAATGAACACAAGCAGTTTTGTTGAAGCTTAATATAATAATTTTTTCTTTGCACTCTTTGATTTGTAAAACTGGTTTCTTTATACAATGATTAACTACCAAATAGGTATTTTGTTGCCTGCTGCCTATGACGTTATTCTTGTGGTTGGAGTGAGGGGATGGCGACACCAATAGAGCCCATGGAAGTAAAACGTTTCAATCCAGCCCTAAGTACACTAATAATATGACATATATTTTAAAAGTTATAGCTGTTATTATATTTTATATAAGCCATTTTAATTTTTAAACCCAAAATTCCTATAACTTATTTGAAAAACAAAAAGTTGCTTTCTAATGACATGAAAATTTACCTTAGGTGAAGTGTGATCAGGACTGTATGACGTTAAAGCAATCCTTGCATGAGATCGGACACTAACGTAGGCTAAATTACATGGTTATTAACAAAATAATTGTAGCATGGTCTTTTTCATAGAGGGAAGACTAAGATATACTGTTATTAACAATTAGGGAATTCCTTGCTGGTTAGATTTATGGATATCAGGGCGTGACAATTTCAGAGGATTTATCCATAAAATTGACACTTGAAGTAGAGCTAAAAGGATATTGGGGCTTGTGATTCGTTCTCTGAAGGGGATTAATAGTCCAGTGTTACTTAAGTTTACCTACTGCGCTTTGGTAAGACAGATGCTCGAATTTGTATCTGTAGTCTGGTCACCTTATCAGAGAAGCTTCGTTTATGATCTGAAAAGGATTCAAGACAGATTTATGAGAGTGGTGGGGATTCAGCTGGGTATGCCCTGTCGCGGCTTACGGGTAAGTGAGCAGGTCGAAACTTTGGGCCTTGAGGCGCCCGAGATAAGTCACAATGTCCACGGTATGCTTTGGCTCTATAAACTCTTGAACAAACTGAAGGATTACCCTGCACTTCTCCAACTCTCATCAGAATATCGAGAAACACTAGGTCACAGGAACTCTTTAGAAGTAGAGTAAATAAATAATACTGAGTTCTTTCGATTTAATGAAGAAAACAATCCTGTTAACATTATTCTATTTATGTCTGATTCTAGGATTCTATTCTGTTTCACACGGTTACGGATTGTGAAATGCACACTTCTATAAATAACAAAACACAATGAAGATCTACAGACACAAGCACTTAATACAGAGTAAATTTCAAGAGTGTACGCCTTCATAAACTAAGTATTTATTTAAGTCAATATTCTTTACATTTGTAAAAACAATGATCTCGAGCAACTGCTTAGTTGTAGATATAGCACAGCATGGTTTAAGATAGCTAGGGAAAATCTAAACATTTCTCTTTATTTTTCAATAAATATATACACTTGGCCTAATGTTGTTTTTACGATGTCTAAGGTATAAAAGCTGGACTGTACCTTATACATTGTTTAAAGTCGTACCAATCTAGTAGCTTATTACTTCTAAATTAGTTACTTGAGTAGAACGCAAAAATATAATAATTTCAATGTTATTATGTAATAGTAATTTGGCTTATCAATGTAAATAATACAAGTTATATAAATTCAGTATTTTATCTTCTGTAGCTTTTAGCTACTCTATGTTTTGACTATAGTATAATATTACTCTAAAACTTGTACTTGCTCGTACTCTATGTAGTATGCAACGGATCTGTCGTCTGATGCTTGTTTACATGCAATAAACGAGAGAAGTGTCATTGTCAATTTAAGTGACTGGTGTGTTGAATGTGGGCTACATTGTTATAACACGACTCAGCTAAATTGGTAATGATCCATTGAAATTTACGTCGAAACATAGGTGCCACTATTTTCATAACAAACCCAAAGATAATCTTTAGCTTTATAAATAACATTTTTGAATGTAGCATGTGGTAAATGGTTATATAGACAGTTAAAACGTTTAAATTATGTAATTATACTTTCTCTTAAACAATTATTTGTTGTAGGATAGCATGTTATTATAACAGAATTATTATTAATTACTATGAATTATAACAATTACAAGAATTACTTGTAGTTGTATTAAAGATTACCTATATTCTAAAATTTGGCCTTTCAGATAATGGTAACTTGTGAATTTGTAAAATAGATTTTGATATGATTGTAAGAAAAAATTCAGACATTATTTTTATTGATGTAACCTCCGAAAATGTTGATTACATAAATTACAAACAAACTTTTTATTTCAATGTGAGCTAAGATGGGAATTTAGGTTTTTGTGGACCTGGCCTGTTCCCGTTGTGTTGGACAAATAGATATATAACAACGAATAATTTAAATTAAATAGTTTGATCTTAGGGTAGAATACAATAAGCGAGGGACCCTGTTTTTATATTGAAATTATCAATTATATTTAATTACTGTATTATACCCATCGATATAATCAGCCAATAATTATTTATTTTGAACAATAATTAATTTAACTGAACACACACTTTCACATCCTAAACATAAATTGTTCTATACATAACTTCTTTTAAATAAATAAAGATACTTAACTTTAGAAAACTAAACAAAATAAGACTAAAAGTACACCATAATTTTAATTGTTACTATACAATGGTTTCATCTAATTGAGTGATGAGTCAAAGAGGCGTAATTAGATCTTGTAATTAAAGATATTCTTTATTTCTTCCGTTTTCTGAATCCCCATCTGAGATAAGCAAGATGAAACAATTATTTTTCATGTCACAGTAGTGATGTGTGATTGTAAGTGTAATAACTTCAAGTTCTCCAGGATTGTTTTTATTGCTTGATTAGACATTTTAAAATCAAAATTCTCTATATTTGCATGCTGCTTTTGCAGATTTGCCTCCCTTAATGCTTTAAGTGCAAACACCTCAAGAAGCAATTGAAAATGTATTCTGTAAATCTTTACAATAGATTAAATGATTTTGTTTTTTTTTCTTTATATTTTATTCTGTTGTGGTGCAAGGTGTTACATTGATATCAATGTTATTAATATACTTTTATTGACATCACCTTTTTATTACATTGCGTAACCAATCATTACTCCAAAAAACTTTTTAACTTTGAGTTTTAGACAGTTTGATAATTATTAGGCTAAAATTTAAAAATATAAATATGTGTATAACCTTGGACATTAACAAATAAATCATAATTTTTAATATTTTCAAATTTCACTTAGGTAGTTTTTTGTGTGTTCCATACATTTTGATCGGTCTAGTCTACTTCATATGTTTTAGATAGATATAGGCTACAGATTAATGGATATAAAATTGTTATTACATTTCTACTTTCTTTATTGTTTTAAAAGGATTGGCCAAATTACAGAAGTACTTCATCAGCTGCTGGGATATTGTGTAGTTCGGTTACAAGCGCCTTTTTACTGCCTAGTCATTTGTTTTTTTTTTTTTTTCTAATTGAGAACGAGGTCGTTTTTCATTGTATATTCTTGAGCCATGTTGAAAGCTTTGTATGTGTTACTTTCAAGTTGTTCAGTATTTCTATTTGCTGCAAGCAAAACTTGGACAGTATGAAAGCCATTGAAATATCATAACCAGAAAGATATCCGATATATAGAACATCGCACTTATTTGCTAAATGACATCCAATATACCGGATGGAATAAAATAGAATCATCTATGGGATATCTTTTTTTATCATCAAATCGGATATTTTTGGGAGTGCCGATGGCCGAGCGGTCTAAGACGTCTGACTTTGAGTCAGAGTTAGAGATAGCGCAGGTTCGAATCCTGTCTGTGACCCTTGCACTTTTTATCACTACCTTTGACCTTGTACTGTATCGACTCTCCCCCTTATTCTGTTTAATAAGATCCTCGCACAGGCCAGTGGCTCATGAGGACGGGCAGAATAAGGCTTAAAAGGGGATCGGCTTCTCTCATAGTCATGATAAGTCAAAACTAAATATAATGCATTATAAATAATCAGTTACAAAAATGTTCAGACATAATTAATACAGATTACATGTTTTTTTTAGTAATTTCTTGCCATAAGCTCTTAAACTCTGTAAAAAGAAGTTTTTAATAACCAATCTTCATTTTAAAATGTTAGGCTCTCACTCAGATAACTACATTACTAGGTGGATGATAGATCCCAACTATATAGAGACATAAATTTGTATCAGTAATTTTAATTGCCGCTACTTGAAGCCCTCCACCTCAACAGTATGTGTGTTTATTTCAGCCGTATAGGTCTTGAAAATTAATTTTTCCCATGTTCTGTTAACACAACAACGACTGGATGGGAAGTTTGAAGTAAATGGCTTATTGTCTCTAACTTATTTCTTAGCTTGTCCCCATTTAAATTTAATATAGTTTGTCTTTTTGTTCTATTACGGTGTGGTTGTTGATCAACCTCCCTGACAATTGCTTGAGGTGAGAATTAAAAATTTATCTGTCTTTCAAGGTGTGTTCCCACTTGTCAAGATGCATTTGTTGATATTCTAAAAAATGTTTCTCTTTTCTGTATTCTTAGAAACCTGTAGAGAAATACTGAAACAGTTTTCGTCTTTTATAGAATAAAAGCTTTGATTGCTGTATCTTATTGGCGTGTCCTCTTGAGTTGATGATTGGTGTTCTTTTTCGTATTTGAAACTCTGCCCGAGGGAGGAGAGATGTGTATTCTTTTTGAAGATTTTGGTTTCAGACTGAGGAGGATTTTGCTTGTTGCCAACAAAACGCCAATCTTTTTGTGAACATTTAGTTGTGGTCTCTTGATGTTCTTTGTTCACTTTCATACAGAGTTAAATCGCATTGTTGAATATCATCCCAAGTTTCCCAGCACATTTTCGATTTAAGTGTAGTCTGTCACTAGCCAAATATAAATCATCTACACATTTTCTTTAAGTCCAGGAAAACAGCTCCAAGATTGTTACATAACCTCTGATATTTTGATTAGTACGGTATAATGTCATAAAATAAGATTCTCTCCTAAGCAGAATACTATTTACAAAAACACACAAATCTGAGAAAGCCCTTCTTGAATTCTGGATAACATTTTGTATTGCTCCCATTACATCTTCAGAACATCTAGTTTTGTCTTAATCATTTGTGTCAACATGCAGAAAAATAACTCTTGGTTTGCTCTTGATTGCTTCGACTGAAAGACTTTCTATCCTTTGAAGTAATTGACTAACAGTGGCTCCTCTGTAGGAAATGACATGCCCATTCTGTATCGTTACATGTTTTGTTATTGAATCTCCAAATACAAGGGCGTAGATGACTTGTAATTTCCAGACTTTAGAGTAGGGTTTTCCCAAAAATATTTATTTTGTAAGTAGTAGATATACAATGTTTAGTAGATATGCGGATGTCATGCTTTCAATTTTCAAAAAACATTAATGATATCTAATATAATGAAGCTTGGTACTAAAAGGGTTAAACACAATATATAGCTTTGTTGGAAATAGTAAAATATTTTATTGGAAATAGGTATTTAGCTATGAGATTCACTAAGTAATTGGTACTGGTACAGTATTTTTTTGCTACATAACAATACAGTAACAGTTTTTTTTGTAAAAAAAAATACAATTTTTGATTTGTTAACATTTTTAAAACAGATACCTATGGGGTGCTATTTTGAAGTTTTTTTATCATAATTTATATTATAAACAATACGTCCTTAACAGATAAGATGTTCAGAACTTATCTTGGTTACTTGACCTATGGCAAGGTTAGTGACGTTTCATGATATAAAAGTGAAATACAGTCGTACTTAATCAGTCAAAACTTGTAAGGAATGATCATAATTTCAATGATCAGAACTCAAAATGTTTATTCAGTGAGTGAGGTGTGAGGTGTTAAAACTTGACCTTAGAGAGACTTGTGTTAAAGACTTCAAAGGCTACAGTGGTATGGAATGTTTAGAATATTTAAGTATTGCAATAATTGTTGCTTATTATAGGTGTAAATGTTCCCATACATAAATTTTAGTATTGAAGTTTGGTAAAATGAATTTAATTGGTGTTGTGATTTCTTGACTGCTGAATGTTTTATCTGCTGCGTATTATAAATGATTTAGTGTTTAAGGAAGCTGAGGACTTGTAAAAACTGTCATCAAAGCATGCTATGATTAACTGTAGTACAATTAACATGAAAAGGAAATAAACAGTAAATAAGTGAACATTGGAATAATTCTAAATTTAAATCAAAATAACTAATTTTTCTGCAAAAGGCCATGATGGTGCTTTTGTTGCTTAGGCCAGTTTTAATCATTCTTGTATTTTTAATTGTTGGAAATACATGTGCCAAACCTCTTTACAACATTGCTCTGTTTTAGCATCCATATTTAGTTCTTCTTGAGTGTAATCTTTCTACATAGAAAAGTGCTTGTTGCATAAGTTTGGTTAACTGCATCAAAACTTGTGAAGAGTTCTGCATAGTCATGATATATCATGAGGAAATATAGGAACATTTTTTATATGAGAAATCTGTTAGTTCGTATTTTGGTGTGATCCAGTTGAATAAAATGTACAACATTGCGATCAGTTTTAAAAATTTAGATTTTTTTTAACAACTTCGAGATTAAGACTTATGATTTTATGATATGCGAAAGTTACATTTGAACATTGATCGTGTGAAATATTCTCGCATAACCTTTTTTTAGTAAAGTAATTTTTTTAAGTGTTGTTTGCCTAGACCTCTGGGTTAGACACCTATTATCAATATCAGAGCATATCCAAGGGAGAAATGAGGAACCAATTTCCCTCCTCATTTAAATTTTGATGTTTTACCAGATTAATGTGTTTAATGAGTTTTGTTATAGATTTAAATTCATAACGGTTGCCAGTATATGGTTTATCAATGTAATAATAATAAATTACAATATATACTATGTACAGTAGTAATTGTATAGGCCTGTATTGTCTCTCCCTTCTCTGTCCCCCCCCTGAAATGAGAATCTAGCTACACTCCTGATCAACATCAATAAGAATATTAACATTTGCTGTGTGACATTAATAAAACAGTAAAATTTCCAGAGTAAATTTTATGACTAATCAATTACTCTAGAGTAGAGGATGTAGATTTCAATATGGAAAATATATTACAAGACCTACTTTGAATAGTAGGAAATTTCCTCCTGAAACCTAAATTTACAAAGGTTTGAATGTCCATTCTGCAATAGGTTCAAGTTAAAGCATGGGAGAGAGGAATATAAAAAGATTAATTTGTTGAGGAGTTTAATACGGTTAGAATTACCAAAGTACAACTGCCCTTTTTCAGATTCAGGTTAGTCTGAACCCTGGCATCTGGTTAGCTCACATGTTTTCTTTGTTGTTCTTACTTCTTGTACCCGGAAGAATTAGGAATCCAGTGTTTAGATTTTATGATAAAATATTCCGCTTCTAATCTTAGTCGTTATAAAACTCAAGGTGAAGGCTCTCCTCATGGCTGTCTAGTCGTTGAACTTTGGCATTAATCTCATCTGACCAAGGTCAATCTGTTTACATCATTCATTGGGTCAACAATTGGAGTATATCTGTTAGCTAGTGTGACGTAACCAACCATTTTTTATTTTACTTCAGCAGCTATGGAGACAGTTACATCAAGTGGAATATTTCCTTATCAAATGTAATGACTTTAAACCAATATAGATTTATTTTTAGTTGATTAATGAACTGTATTACTTAAGTAAAAACTTATGATTATTTAGTAGCTTTTAAATGTAATTCTGCAATTGTAATTTGTAAAGTGATTTATGAAATAGGTTTTTGATCCTAGAACTGGTAAAGTGGTAATTTACGACATATTTTTGTTTCTCGCCGTGAGTACGGACATTACATTATATTTGTACATGCAACATTAGTACATTGTACATTACAATTTTGGTGTTATTGTGGTATAAATGGTTTTTTCTCTTAAAAGCTATCATTATTGTCATGATTTATTTTATTTTCAACGTTTTATCATTTTAAGCGATAAGTATAAATCCTTCGCAGAGCTTAAAGTAAACATAAATCAATTAGTTTTTTCATTTTTAAAATTTTTATTTTAATAGTAACCACTGACCAATGACTCATAGTGGACCACTGACCCTTGACCTTCACTGCTGTGTATGGGAAAGGGTGCGACTCTCTAACTGAGAGTCTAATAAAAAGCAACTACACTCAAGAAAAAGTACTATTCAAACTATTATAAACTTCAGACAAAGCTGTTTTAAGCAGAATTAATTAAGACAAATTTTTCAATACAAATAATTACTTAGATATAAAAAATATGACACATTGGCAGTGACGTAGTGCCAGCAACATACTCATCAACTCCAACTCATCACTTCCTCCAACACAAACAACAAGTGTGGATGCCGACAGACTGCTGGACAAAGTGTGTCACTGCTGAGCATGAGTGACCTGACACCTGCTGACACAACAGCCCTGACCTTGTCGTACATACTGTACACACAGCTGACTGTACAATCTCATTGACAACAGAAGTAGCCTCTTTTACAACTTAAGGATTATTTCTCATAACACACTACAGCATGACCACTTTTAGACTGCCAAAATTAGTCATAGTCAGACAAAGTTATTAAAACTGTATTCCAGTATCTATTTTAACAATCAATATTTAAAAAAAATTGACAGATAATCAGACAAGTCTTTAAAACTGTTTTCCTACTACACCAATTTTCAATTAAGAATCCAGTATTTTTATTTAAAAAAATGACTAAATATCCTTGTGGAATGTGCACAGTAGGAGTCAAGCACAAAGGAATTTTGTGCACTGGTGTTTGTAACCAGTGGTACCATTCAAAATGCTTGGATTGGCCAGAAAAAAAGTTCTCAAAGCTTTCTAAATTTGAAATAGAGAACTGGAAATGCAATAAATGTAAACTGAAAATTTCAACTACAGATCTTACTTTGGATACAGTTAATGACCAACTGAACAACTCTGCTATAGGAGTAATACAAGAGAAATTACTTAACGTTCACAACTTAGAAGAAACGGATTTGGAAACTTCTCTCTCGTTAGCTGCTGAAGTTGGTAATGCCCTACTAACGGAAAACCAAAAATTAAAGCAGGACTTACTTGATATGACACTTAAAAACACAAAAACTAACTCAGGACTTTGAAGAATTAAAAAACCTACTCTGAAATAAACTACCAATCACAGATTGAAGAGCTAGAAAATGACAGGGAAAAAATTACTAAACAAATACAACAAACTAGTAGAAAATTTAACTTGTGTTGAAAACCAATTAGAAAAAGAAAAAGAAATCCGGATGGACCTCACTAAATTATTTGAAGAACAAGATAAAGAAAAGGAAGAGACCATCTGCAAAACTTCTAAATGAAGTCAAATCCCTCACTCAGTTCAAAACAAATCGGACTAGCCAGGATCGGGAACCTAAAACTCTCAAAGATATGGAAACCCAAACTAGCAACAATGAGACACCCGATATAAGTCCTAAAAGCCTAATCTTTGTAGAACTAGTTCACATAAAGAGACGGCAAGACCAAGCTGAGGAATTTATGAAGACTATACAAGCACAACTGCAATATACCACTTCGTATCCTAACTGTCCTAGTAACTCAATATCACAAAACTGCTCAGCCAATGATGACAAAGTTAGTGATGGACAAATCAATTGTAAAAATATACAACCACTCAGATTTTCAGAGCCTGACAGCAGATAGAGACTCAAACACTACCCCAGGAATCAGCCAAACCTGTAGACAAAAACTGAATACTTCTGTAACAAATACTATGACTAAAATTATCAGACCATCAACCCCAGGAACCAGCCAAACCTGTAGAAAAAAACTGAATACCTCTGTGACAAAAGACGTGACTAAAAATATCAAAACTGCAACCCCAGGAAACCAGCCAAACCTGTAGACAAAAACTGAATACTTTTGTGACAAAAAGCATGACAGAAAAACAACAAAACATCAACCCCAGGAACCAGCCAAACCTGTAGACAAAAACTGAAGAAAACTAACACAACATCATCAGTTAGGAACAAAACCAACTATTTTAGCATCTCTTTACAGGCTGCAAAATATGCTGCGGGTAACAATACCTCTCTAACCAAGTCCAACCTAACACCGCTAACATTAGAAAAGAAACCACCAATGACCGCAATAATTCGTCCAGACAACGAAAGTATTGAGGAATTCTTCATGAAAAACATAGATTTTTTTAAAAGAATCAATCAAAATTTCCTGAACAAAACCAATCACACTGCACCGTACCCATGACATGGCCTCTGCTACTTCACAAGCAACATCAGTGACTCCCCCTACTGAACTAGACCAACACCACATAACAACTGAGACAGAAATACATCGGTCCAAACCCTTTTTTGGACCATGTAAGCTCAATAAATCACCATCCATAACAAAACTCAAAGCAAAATCAGGACAACTACTTTTCTTCCACCAAAATATGGATAGAATGGCAAGCAAAATTGAGCGGCTAGAACACCTGCTGCACAATACAAATCCAGATTTTATAATACTGACAGAACATGGTCTAAAAAAGGGCACAATAGATCAAGCCATAATAGCTGACTACAAACTAATCAGTGCTTATGGCAGAAGTGAACACATTAAAGGAGGAGTCGCCATATATAAACATAACCAAGTTTTCCTATAAAACCGAAAGCGTAGGGTTTTAGAAACAATACAGTATTGAGATGACTTGTGAAGTATCAGCTATTAAAATAAGAATGACCAAGAAAAAATGCTTATACTTACTTGGGAGTGTACCGACCACCAGGATCAAATTTTGACAATGTACTTAAAGTCCTGTCTGAAGCTCTGGACAAACTACCGCTGAGTGCTAAAAAACTTGTTATGGGGGATGTAAACATTGATAATCTTGATGAGACATCAAGAGAACGCAGTGCATTCAACGAACTGCTAAGGGGATATAACATCCAGAGATTAGACCTCCCACCTACCAGAATCACCGAAATCTCTATATCCTCAATAGACATAGTATGCTCAGATCTGGATCAAGACATGATAAGTGTAGAAGTGACTATCACTGGGCTATCAGACCACACTGGACAATACTGTACAATAGACATGCCAAAAGAGACCATAGGAAACATATATAATTCACAAAGAAATCTTACACATAACAATCTCCTTAACTTAAAGAACCGACTGTCTATGGAAACTTGGGACTCCGTCATTAATTCAAATGAGGTAGACGAAGCATATTTCCACTTTGGCACATCTTTCCAGTTTGCACTTGACTGGACTTGCCCTAAGGTGAGATCTCGTGCTAAGCAAAAAAAGGGAAAAAATGATTACTTATACCAGAGAAATGTCCATCCTTAAAGAAGAATTCCTGAAAGCACAAGATAAGTTTTTCCTAACTGGAAATCCAGATGACAAACAGGCTGCCACTGAACTTAAGAAAACATATGACCAAAAACTTAAACAGTCAAGACAGGAGGCAAATGCTACATACATACAACAAGCAGATAATAAATCCAAAGCTATCTGGAACACTGTAAACAACGAGAGGCAAAGGAAGATAGGCGCTGAAACTACTAAAATAGAAATATATCATGACGGAGAACTGTTGACAGATACTGAAAGAATAGCTAATTGTTTTAACGAGTATTTTGCAAACATAGCTGAAGAAACGCTTAAAATAAATTACATAAACAATGATTCAGTCCCAGCCACTCAACATGTCGAAGCAGTTCTAAGAGAAACTCTAACAACTTTGGAACCAACCACAGCTGATGAAATGTACAAAATTGTAAGGTCTCTAAGGAGTTCATCTTCTTCTGGAGTAGATGAAATATCAACAAAGATCCTTAAATGTTGTGCTGATGAACTAATAACACCCCTTGTAAAAATCACAAATTTGTCCATTCAAAAAGGCATCTTCCCATCAAAATTAAAAATTGCTAAAATCTATCCGAAATTTAAACAAGGTGACCCTCAAAACATTGCCAATTACAGACCTATCTCTCTTCTCCCATCAATCTCAAAACTTATTGAAAAAGTAACTCTTATTAGACTCCTAAAGTATCTAAGAGAGAACCAAATACTAACTGACAAGCAGCATGGATTCATCTCTGGAAAATCTACCACAACTGCAATTATTGACCTAGCTGAATATATAATTGACAATATGGAGATCAGCAACACTATCACCAGCTTATACCTTGATCTCAGTAAAGCCTTTGATTGCCTTGGACATGAACTCATATTGACTAAACTTCAAAATGTTGGTATTAGACAAACAGCACTCAGTTGGTTTGAAAGCTATCTCAAAGGACGAAAGCAAATAGTGGAACTAAAGGAAACAACCAAGGGACTCACACAATCACTACAATCTCACCCCCTACCAGTGAGAAGAGGAGTTCCACAAGGCTCGGGGTCCTTGGACCAGTTTTGTTTATTTTATTTATAAATGACTTTCCAGAACACTTGAGAGAATATTGTCAAATGATTATGTACGCAGACGACACAGTTCTGCTTGCAGCAAATAGAAATACTGAACAACTGGAAATTAACACATACATAGCTTTCAACATGGCTCAAGAATATACAATGAGAAACGACCTCGTTCTCAATGAGAAAAAAACAAAACAAATGACTCTAGGCAGTAAAAAGGCCCTTGTAACTGAACTACCAAATATCCAAGCAGCTGATGAAGTTAAACATCTTGGCATAATACTTGACGAGAACATGCGCTGGAAAAACCATATAGACAGCCTCTGCCTAAAGCTTAACTCAGCATTGTTTGCATTAAAGAGAACCAAGACAACTAGTACTCATGAAGCCACGAGAACAGCATATCATGCGTTATTCGAAAGCCACCTGCGTTATGGAATAGCAGTCTGGGGTGCTTCTTCAGCTGGCAATCTCCACAGAGTTCTGGTGATGCAGAAAAAAGCAATAAGGTTAATGGCTGGAATAGGACCTAGAGAGAGCTGCAGAAACATCTTCAAAAACTGGAAAATATTGACAGTAACATCCATTTACATCATAGAAACCATACTTTACTGCATAACTAAGAATCCTCCAAAACAAAGAGATCTCCACGGCCACTACACTAGACAAGCAGGGGATTACACTCTACCAGTCCATAGAACAGCAT